>NC_062217.1:145606919-145906919 GCF_902686445.1 Sciurus carolinensis | reverse complement strand
ACATTTTATCTCCAAATAAAATTTCAAGTTGGAATAACTAAAATTTTAAACAGCAGGTTTTATAGCTACTGATGATTAAAATAATAAGTGCTTATATTTTTTTAAAAACTGTTCAACAAAAAACAGAACTATTGAGACCTTACAATTTTCAGAGTTTCATATTAATGGACTGAACTATTTAACTAAAATTCATTATCACTTCAGAGCTAAGGGGGTTGCAGGACAGGCACTGCCTTAACTGTTCCAAATTTACCTTGATCAAAGGAATACAGAAAAAAAAAAAGTGTGTCATTAGTAAAGAAAAATTATTTTTAAGAGTAACTTTTAAAATGACATTGAAACTAAGGAGATTAATGTAAGACAAGCAGATGCTAAATGTCATTCTTCACTGAAACCAACCTTTTCTATAAAAGACTGCATTGAGGAACTCTTCTGCTTGTCTCTCGAATCGAATGATTTTTGCTTGCTCTTGTTTAAGCAGAGCTTCTTGCCCAGCTCCCGAAGCTGGTTCATCCAGACGGACTAAGTGTCCCTGCAAAAATATTTGGTGAAATATTTGTACAAAAATCGTTCCCCATTCAAAATAAAAAACAGATGTATAATGTATAATTAAAAACAAATACTAACAGCAATAAGACAAATTAGTTTAATACAATTAAAATACTTTAAAACTTCAAAACAGGATAAAAATTATCTCCACAAAGCAAAATGAGTATAAATGTATAGCTTGGGTGGATTTTATTCACATTTTTCAATTGTGAATTTTTCCCCTACAATTTACAAGTAAACTAAATAAACAGTAATTATTAAAGGGAAAATTTCTTTGAGTATTCAAATAGATTGGTTCTCTTATAGCAAGTGTTCACAAATTGATTCAGCAGAATGCTTTTATAAATTTTTAAAAAATCCTTTTAAATTTCAAATCTCATTTAAGGATCACGTTTGTCTTCCTAGTATATTTTCTCCAGACACAAAACAACAATTTAAAAGGGAGTGAAATTGAACAAATTGCATTTCTGAATATATATGAAAATGCCACAGTGAAACACATCTTTCTCTATAATTAGTATATACCATTTTTTTAAAAAAGCATTCAGCAAGGAAAACTTAAAAAGAATTTATCAGATTCCATTATTCTGTTCCTAGATTACTTTTAACAAACTATGGCTCTCAAACCTTTAGTGAGTTGTTAAGTCAAAACTAACACTAGAAAAATGAACTGGAAGAGTATACTTCATGTTCTAAGTATAAACATTTCAGTATCTTTAGTTACAATATACACGAGTGTTTAAACATTCTTGTAAAATAAAATATGGATCAAAACGTTTGTCTAAATGAAAAGTTCCAAAATGCTGCACTGAATTCATCTCTGAGACTTATAGCATCTACTTCTAGACTTCAAGAACCCTGGAATAAATTGACAAATGTTTTGCACATATTTAAGTTTCGGTGCATGTAATTTACTTCAAGTCACTGTAATGTACCAACTCATGCATTTACTTTGATCATGGAAAACTGAAAAGGGCTCCGAAACAAGAAAACAGAACCTACACTGGTACAATGTAATTAAACAAGAATTAAAGCCACATTATAATCCACAAATTATTTCCTCAAAGATCTTAAAATATCTCCACTGTTATCTGCAAACACTTCCTGTGATTTCCCCATTTTCTGATTGTGCCACACAGCACAACCAAGCTACACACACACACCTTATTGACACATTTAGAATCAATTATATATTGCACACAAATAGTTTAAAAGAACTTACTTGCCTTATTCAAATTAAAACAATGATTCTTTATATTTCCATATAAAACACACTGTTAATCTGTTTAAAGAATTTTCAATGAAGTATTTTAAATCTTATAAGCCATGAAAACCTTTTTACACTGTTATTTGCCAACATTCTTCTAAATATATAAAATTTTGATAAACAAACCATAAATAATTGATACAGATTTAACAACTAAAAGATATTAAGAACAAGCATCAACTGAAGTGCCTAACAGACACTTCAACCATATTATAGTGTTATTTCATTAAGTGATTTTTAAAAATCAGACATAAACTATATCTAAACTTCACTCCTTAGCTCTACGTTCAATCAGTTCAAGTCAGACACTGAACGATGTGTATCTATATAGCACTTAAACTTTAATGTAGTAGTCAGGCTCCCTTCAGATGTAAGATAAGCCAACAGAGCAACTAGCCTAGTACTTATCAGGCAGATGAGTACGTTCTTAAACAATTATCAATTCCTATTCCCACACCCAACACTAGGCAACCAATGTAATAACTAAGCTACATTTATTGTCTCTATAGATGTTTTGGACATTTCATCTAAATGAACATACACACGCACACACCTTTTTTTAATGTGACTTTTCTTCTCCTAGAATAATGTTTTCAAGGTTCATCCACACTGCAGCATGTGTAAGTACTTAATTTCACTTACTGCAAAATTAACATTTCTTTGTATGGATATACCACTTTTTATTTACCCATTTTTTTGAGTATTTGAGGTACTTTCACTTTGGGGATAGTATATGGATAATGCTGCTATTAACTTGTATTCAAGTTTTTTTTTGTGGATGTATACTTTTTTTTAACATATATTAAAGAGTGGAACATCTGGATTAACATTTTAAATATGTTTAGCATTTTGAGGAAGCATCAAACTACTTTCCAAAGGCAGCTATGCCACTTAATATTCTCAACAAAAGTGTATGAGGGTTCCAATTTCTACAGATACCCATCAATACTTATTATTTGACTACGCCCATTTAGTAGATGAGAAGTGATATCTTGTTTGTATTCCCTCCCTCCCTTCTTTCCTTTTGTGGTGCAGGACACTGAACCCAGGGCCTCGTGAATTTAAAGCTTTAAAATACCCCACCACTGAGAACATCCCCAGCTCTAGATTTTTATTTTCTTAATGACTAATGATGTTGAATTTCTTTCTAGGTGCATACTGGCCATTTGAAATGTCTACTCAGATCCTTTGATCAGTTTTTAAATTGGACTTTTTTTTTTTTTTTTTTACTGTTGGAAGTGTAAAAATTCTTGACATATTCTGATTTAATCTTTATTAGATACGTGAACTGAAAATATTTTCTCCTGATGTGTTTCCTCACAATTTCAATGGTGGTACTGTTAGCAGCATCATGAGTTTTTAATTTTAATGAATTCTAATTTGAAAGCTATTTTTTGTCCCTCTGCTTTTGATGTCACATCTAAAAATTTGGTTAATGAGGTCATGAAGATTTATTCCTGTTTTCTTCTGAGTCTTACAGTATTAAGGCTTACTTTTATGTCTATGATCTATATTGTTAATTTTTGTGTGGAAGGAATTCAATGTCATTCTCTCACACGTGATCAGTCAGTTGTTCTAGCACCTTTTATTAAAAAGACAATTCTTTCCTCTACAGGATTGTTTTGGGATATTTATCAAAAATCAATGGCCACAAATTTTACTTCTGGATACTCAGTTCTATTCCCATTATCTATGTAGTAAGATTTAAAATTGGGAAGTATGTTTGATTTGTTCTTCTACAGATTACTTTGGCTACTTGGGGTCTCCAAATTTTCTTATGAATTTCAGAATCAGTTCATCTATATCTGAAAAAGAAATCACCTGGGATTTTGATGGAGAATGCAATTAGCAACTTGAGGAGTGATGTCAACTTAACAATATTGACTTTTCTGATCAAATGTGGGAAGTCATTTTATTTTCGACGTTTTGTAATTTACAGTGTACAAGCAATACACTTCTTAAAAATTTTTTTTTCTTAGTTGTAAATGGACACAATACATTTATTTATTTTTATGTGGTGCTAAGGATTGAACCCAGTGCCTCGTGCATGCAAGGCAAGCATTCTACCACTGAACCACAACCCCAGCTCAGTATTTTACTCTTTTTGAGGCTACTAGAGCTAGAATTTTCTTTCTTTTTTTTTTTTTTTTTGCGGTACTGGGGATTTGAACCCAGGGCCTTGTGCTTGCAAGGCAAGCACTCAACCAACTGAGCTATATCCCCAGCCCTGGAATTTTCTTAATCACATTATTTTCCACCGTTAAACTAAAACTGGTATTTTAAAATGCTGTTATATTCTGAACCTTGCCGAATATTATTTATTAACTCTAACAGTTTTATAGATTCCTTAAGGCTTCCTATATTCATCATCAAGTCATCTGTGAACAGAGATAGTTTTACTTCCTTATTTCAATTGGGATGACCTTGGTTTCTTTTTATTGCTTAATTGCCCCAATTAGAAGCTCCTGAACAATGCTGAATAGAAATGGGATTCCTTATCTTAGAAGAAAGCTGTTCTGTCTCTTTTTAAGTATGATGGTGTTTTTGTAGCTCTGGTTGAGGAAATTCCTTTCTATTCCTAGTCTGTTTGGTGTTTTTTACCAGCAAATGATATTTGGTCTGGCCACATTTGCTTCTGGAGAGCATCTATGGATATAAGCATATGTTTTCTTATCATTTATTCTATTAGCACACTGTATTACATCAATTGGAGTACTAAATCAACCTTGGGATCCTGGGATAAATTCTACTAGGTCATGGTGTATACTTTTTATATGCTACTGAATTTGATACTGATAGTTTTTTACATTGGTATTCAGAAGTGATATTGGTTGATATTTTTTGTGAGGTCTTTGTCTGGTTTTGGTGTCCATAACACTGGCCTCATGGAAGGAACAAGGAGATCTCTTCTGACAGAAGTCATCAGTGAGAACATCTGGCCATGGGATTTTCTTTGATGTAAATTTAAAAATTATTAATCCAATTTCTTGATATAGGTTGAATATCAGATGTACCGCCCACCAAAGTTCCTGTTAAACCATGCAGGAATGTTCGGAGGTGAAATTATTCAATTATGAGCTGTAAACTTATCAGTGAGTTAACCTGAATGGAATACTGGTGTTAACTGTAAGCAGTAGGGCATGGCTGGAGGACGTAAGTCACTGGTGGTAAGGGTTGGACTGTATCTGTCCATGGCTCCTTCCTCTTAAATAGATTTTTCCTTCTCTTTAAGTTGTTCTTGTCAGGCACTTTGGTTACAGTAACAAAAACTGACTAACATGCTTGTTCTAATTAGTTTAGTTTCCTAGGGCTGCTATAACATATTACCACAAACTGAGTAGCTTAAAACTGCAGGCATTTAAGCTGAAATCTCACAGCTCTGGGTTTCAGAAGTCCCTAATCAACGTTCCAGCAGATTCATTCTCTTTCTGAAGTCTTTAGAGTTCTTTCACACCTTTTTAAGCTTCTGGTAGCTATAGACAAGCCTTGGCATTCCTTGGTTTACCACAGAACAACTCTAATCTCTGCCTCCATCTTTACATGGTCTTCTCTCTGTATCTCAAAGTTTCTCTTATCCTTATAAAGACCTCAGTGATTGGATTTAAAGCTTACCCTAACCCAATGTGACTTCATTTTAACTTGTTCACATCCATCAAGACATTATTCCAAATGAGGTCAAACCCGTAAGTACTAGGGATTATCTTTTTTTTTAAACATTATATCTCTTCTGGGGATACAATCCTACTTACAACTCAGCTCTATTCAGATTTCTCACTTCTCATTGCCTGTTTTTGGTGTGTATGTCCTCCTAGGAATCTGCTTATTTCATTAATTATCTAAATTGATAGCACACAAGTTGTTCACAATACTAACCATAGAGTCCTTTAATTTCCGTAAGACTGGAGGGGATTTCCCTTTTATCATTTAATGATTAGTCAAGTTTTCTTTTTTCTTTATCAGCACTAGAGTTTATCAATTTTATTGATGTTTTCAAAGAACAAACTTTTGTTTTTTTTTAATTTTTTTCTACTATTTTTCTATGCATTTTATTTATATCTGCTCTAATCTTTATTATTTTCCTTTGCTTTTACTTTGGATTTTGTCTACTCTTCTTTTTCTAGTTTCTTTAGGTGAATGGTTTAGGATACTGATTTGAGATCCTTTTTTAATACAGGCATTTGCAGGTACAGAATACATCATGTTAGGTAAATACCTCATAAAGTTTTGGGTATGTGTTTCATTTTAATCAATCTCAAACGGTTTTCTAATTCCCTCTGTGCATTCTTCTTTAATCCACCGATTACTTAGAAGTATACTGCTTAATTCCCACTTATGTGTAAATTCCTTACATTTCCTGTTGAGTCATTTCTATTTCATTCCACTGTAGTAGGAAAACATACTTTATGATTGAAATCCTTTAAAATATAATATTTTAGGGAACTGAGGTTGTAGCTCAGTGGTAGAATGCTTGCCAGGAGGCCATGGACTTGATCCCCAGTACCACACACATACTATAGGTTGTTTTAAGGGTTAGCATATGGCCTATCTTTGATGATATTTCACATGTACGTGATATGAATGAGTATTTTGCTCTTTGGAATATGTGTTCTACAGATGTCCATCAGGTCTAGTTGATTCACGATATTCAAGTCTTTCACATCTTTGATGATCTCTCTAGATGTTCTACACATCATTGGAAGTGAGGTACTGACATGTCCAGCTACTACTGTAAACTAACTATTTACCCATTCAATTCAGTCAGATTTTGCTCCGTGCATTTTTGCAAGTCCGTTGTTGCATAATAATAATATTACATAATAATGTCTTCCAGATAGGAAGTTTCTTTTTTATCTCCAGTTCATTCAAGTCTATTTCCCCTGAGATATGTACTTTGATAGCACTTTTTTGCAGGTGCAGCCTTGATGATGCGCAGTGTCCCTATTTAATAGGGTTCTTTGACAGTCTCTTTCTCTGCTCCTCTCAGCTCTAAGCTGATCTGTCTATAATGGTGTCTCACATCCACCTTTTCACCTCCACTAATTGTTAGTTGATTTATGCCCTGGGGGCATAAATTGCTCCATAGTTTCAACAGAAGTGGAGCCTCTTCACAGGGATAAGTTGCCAACAGTGTTTGAGGCTTGCTCTGATTCCAAGAGGGTTCTCCTTGGCTCTTCTTCTGTCTCTGTTAAATTCTAACAGGTATGTCACTTCACTTGACTGCTACTAATATGGAGTTCTACCAGCTTCCTCTTAATAGTTGACCACAAAGACATTCGTTGTTTTCAACACCTTTAGACATTAGCTTTCTAAGTTCCATACTAAATAGTCCCCTGCTCAGGAGAGATGTAGAGTTCTCTGTTCTAGGGCCTTTTCCTCTCCCTTGGAAGCAGTTTTGAGTTACGGCAGAGTAACTAGAGGTTAGGACAGTGAGCCACATCTCTCATAAAGACATTATACTCTATTAGCAGGTTGCTGGATAATAGTATTAGCTCATATTCCTAGACACTTGCTCCTCCTGGCATGGAACCCCAGCCCAATGAGTAAAATGGGGCTAGAGTAATCCTGGCCCAATGCTCTTAGCCTACTGTGCCTGGAGCAGAATTCCACTCTGACTGAAAGGTTCCGTGGGGAGGAAGGGAGCCCAGTTCTCTTACCTCACCTGCTTGGAAGAGAACATCTATAACAACGCAGGAAGGTTTGGCAGATGCTCACCACCTGTCCCCTTGTTCAGAGTAGAACTTCCTTTAAGCTAAGCAAAGGGAGGTATGAGAGTCAGTCACAAGGCTCAAATGCCATCTTGCTGCTCTTACTGAAATCTGTATTTCTTTTTTGTCGTCGTTGTTTTTTGTTTTTTTTTTTGCGGTGCTGGGGGCCTTGTGCTTGCGAAAAATCTGTATTTCTTAAAGACACGTTTCTCCATTTCCTGTATGCCTTTCAGAGAATTATTTCTAGAGATTAAATGGTTATATTATACCAGTTTTCACCAGTTAATTTGTTGTTTCACTTGTTTATCTAAAACAATAACTGAAGATGAAAAACAGCAGAAAACCATATACTTTTTTCAATTGCACATGCTCATATTATAAATTTACAGCAACAATGTATAAATAAAACATCTTATCTTTCTTCACTGTACATATATAAGCCAAACTGCAAAAAAAACAAACAAAAAGTTTACATGATATACAGTACATGTAACAATTCATGTAACTCAAAAACCATTGTTCTTCTTTGCATTTATTATCTCTACTTATTAAGAAGGTGCTGTCCCAGAACTAAATAAGAAGCTAGAGATCTGAACTGAAATTTATGTTTCTTAGGAGATGCCTCCTCAAGGAGGTTAAGAATTTGTCCACCTACTGGTTGGTTCATACAGAGATGATTCTGCCAAAATTTTCTGTGAGCTTCTTATCAGCAATTTATAGAAATCAATCATATAGCTTTTGATTTTACAGTTCTTGAATAAGGAACAGTCATTATGTTTCAAAAAACCTCTCTCCATACCAAACAACCGAAGAGAAACGTGGAGGAGTGAGTAGAAGCATTTATAGCTCTGGTAATTTAGAGGGATACATATTAACCCAAAGGTTTTCTGCAAATCTCTTTCACATGTTGTACACAGTTTACCTAATGGAATTCTCATGTAAATTCTGTGACACAAAAAAAACAATACAGATATCTTTCCTAGAAAATGAATTTAAACGTTATGAAGTTTTAATCTGGATTCTCCTTAAGATCACTTTATTATTTTTTTCCTACGTTGAATAAGACGTCATATTTAGAACTAAATCTTGCCAAGGCTGTGAAATTTGACAAAGTGGCCACCAGTTTTTTTCCTCTAAGAGAACACTTACCAGCAAAACATGTTAAATGCTATAAAACTACAAACCTCAAGAAACTAGACTTGTAAATTATTGAGTCAGAAGTCTTTTCAAAATGAATTATTTCATCAATTACATAAGTGAAAGAAATACTGAACACTCCAGGTGTGCCTTTTTAATTTGTTCTTTCAATCTATTAAGTCTTTACATCTCAAAATTGAAACCAACTCTATTATAGCAAATAAGTTTTATGTTAACTACATCAGGGACACTTAACTCTTTAACCTTGTATTCCTATATACAAATAAAAGCCCCCAAATTTGCCAACAAAAATTTAAAAGCTACAATAATTCTTATTTTCATTTTTCTTAAATAAAAATATTTCATAGAAATCCTATTGGATAAATAATGCTTGCTTTCCTAACTAACCTTGGGAAAAAACTTAACCTGTAAGGAAAGTTACAAAGCAAATGAGTAAAAACAACTTGTAGTCCAACTAAATTTAGATTAAAATCATCAATAATTTGGTATTTTCATTTTAAGCCTTTAAAAATATTCAAATATATGTAATTTCAAAATATTAAAAGTCAAATTTATATAGACTATTGGGTCATTTTCATCCCTTTCTCAATATTAAATTATGAGCACTTTAAAAATCATATTCTTCAAAAACATCTTAATAAATATACTGAAATTTTAGCATAATTTGAATTTAGGTTACTTTTTTGTCATTATAAGTTGTGTTTTAATGATTTTGTTCCCAATAGTCATTATTTTCTCAGGACAGATTACCAAAAGAGAAAGCATGGAACATAAAGAAACAATTTTTTATTCCTGAAACACAGTCCCCCCAACTTCTTTCCACAGAAAAGTTATATTAATTTATATTTCCACTAGCAGTGTTAAGGGGTATCATGTTTATATTCTTGCAGATACTAGATTTTATCAGTGAAAATTCATTGTTTCAATTTGCGCTTCTGTGATTATGGGTAATGATCAATATATTTTCATGGTTTGTTGTTATACAGGTTGAGCATACCTCATCTGAATATATGAAATTCAAAATGCTACAAAATCCAGAAATTTTCAGTCCAATCACAGACTATTCACACAGATGGATGAAACAGTAACAGCTTTGTTTCCTGGTGGTTCAAGGCACATAAACTTGTCTTGAGTACAAAATTATTTAAAATATCATAATAAAGTTACAATAATTATATCTGGTATAAATGAAATATACATGAATTTTGTGTTAAGGTTTGGGTCCCACTGGCAAGATATCTCATTAGGCATAATTATGTATCACAAAATCTGAAATCTGAAACACTTCTCAAGAATTTTAAATAAGGTAAACTAGCATGTTTTTAAAATTTCCAATGGATTTACTAGATGTAATGATTAATCAGTAATTCTAGCACCATTTATTAAATAATCCTTAATTTTTCAATGTTTGATAGTACTTTAAAGAAATCATATTAATATTCTACAAACAGTATATTTTTTTCATTTTTATGGGTCTTTCTGAACACCAGCATTGTATCATACTTTAAGAATTATCATGTATTTGTAATAAATATTAGTATTTGGGAGGCAAATCCCCACTCATTATTTATAATTTTCAAATTGTCCTGGCCATTCTAGCTTTAATTCTCCATTCTCCAATACATTCAAAATCACTTAGCTCCCTCCAGCACCACCAGCTCCCAAAAGCAGATATGCTTTTGATCAGAACAGTGTCATTACACCTGGAAAGTAAGGAAGAAGTAACATCCCAAAAGTATTCAGTTTTCTCTTTCAGTAACTGCTTTACTTTTATTTATTCAAATTTGCTTTAATGAGTCTCAATTAAAATTCTGTAATTTATTCATAAGGTTCCCATGTACTTAGTATTTTACTTTTTTATGGGGCACAGGGGATTGAACCCAGAAGTGTTCTACCACTGGGCTACATTTACAGACCTTTAACCTTCATGTTTTTAATTTTAAGACACAGTTTTAAGTTGCCCATGCTGGCCTTGAACTTATGAACTTCCTTTCTAGTCCCTCAAGTTGCAAGCTCTACTGGCACCCAGCTACTATTTTACATTTTTATGAAAGAACTGATTGATATAATCCTGCATAGCTTTAAAGTGAAAGTACAGGTCATCTATCTTTAGTTGCTATGTTCTCTGGTACTTTTACTAATTTATACCAATCTCCAATATCCATTTATGGTAATTTTTTAAAGGGAATTTTAAGTATGGTGGGAAAAAAGTTAACAGAAGTTGCTAAAGCTTGTGTGGTTTGACCATCCATCATCCAAAGCAGGGGATGAGATAAAAAACTGAATAGATTGGGGAATTCTTCAATAGGAAAGACCTCAAGATCTTTAATAAAGGTTTAAAAATATGCCCTTTTATCACCTAATGCTAACCTTTACTATTTTGGGGGGAAGGAATGGCAATAAAATATCCAGAAGATATTTTCAAATATAGAGTCTTAGTCTATTTTGTGCTGCTATAACAAAAGACTTGAGACTGGGTAATTTATGAACAGGAATTTATTGTCTCAGTTCTGGAGGCTGGAAGTCCAAGATCAAGACACTAGCATCAATATCTGGTCACCGTCTTCTTGTTTGATCCTCATATTGCAGAGGGCACAAGGCTAAGCAAGTAAACAAGTCTAACACTGAGTGAAGGCTTTTTTATAAGGGTCTTAAAGTCACCAACAAGAAAGGACCCCTTATGGTCTAATCACCTCTTAAAGGCTCCACCTCCTCATATATCACATCAAGCAACACCTGAATTATGGAGGGGATACATAAACACTATGTTTATGCTTTTCTCTGCAACATTAGGTAGTACTTCCCATCCCCTTCTCTCTGAGAGGCTAAAAATGATAAAGGAGGTTCAGGTTAAGAAGAATGACAACATAAAACACTACTGAGAAAATTTAAAAAGACAAATGAAAGTGAAACAAACCACTAACAGAAATTGGAAGACTACTATTAACTGGGTAATCCTCTCCAAATTCATTGAGCTATAGTTTTTTTTTTTTTTTTTTTTCATTGAGCTATAGTTTTAATACAATCTTTTTTTTTTCCTTTTTGTGGTGCTGGGGATCGAACTCATGGCCTCATGCTTATAAGGCACGCACTCTACCAACTGAGCTATCTCCCCAGCCCTTAATACAATCTTGAAGTCCTAAAAGGCTTTCAAAGAATTGAGAAGTTTTTAAATTTATATAGAAGAATCAAGGAACTAATTAGCAAAACAAGTTTGAAAAAGTTGGAAAACTCGTGCTGCTGGAGATCTAGATATAAAGATATAATAATCAAGACATTGTGGTATTAGTTTAAGGACAGATACACAGAAATGAACAAAATCCAGAAATACACCCACACTTATATAGGCAAGTTACTTAATAAAGGCACCAAGGTAATCAATATAGGAAAAGAAATTCTTTTCACCAAATGATGCTAGAACTGAATTTTCTTATGAAATATAAAACCTCAACTCTTACTTCATACCATATAGAAAAATTAACATGTATCAAGAGAAAAAAATGTAACAGTTAAATTAATATGTGAAAACAACATATTTCCTATACTTTACATTGAATTAGGCAAAGATTTCTTGAACAAGACATGAAAAACTGCCTTTTCCCCCCCAACCTTTGGTGCTATGGATTGAATCCAGGGCCTTGCACATGCTAGGCAAGCACTATCTGTTATACTGCCACAGATCCCAAACATGAAATTAACGAATAAAATATGACAAAATGAATTTCATCAAGATTTAAATTTTTTGCTTTTCAAAAGACCCAATTAAGGGTAAGTCATTGCCTAGGAGTTTATAAAGTACATAAAAAACTGTTAGATATAAAAAACTGTTTTTAAAAATGGACAAAGGATTCTAACACTTTATTCACCTACACCATATATATGAACAACATCACCAGTCGTGAGAGAAAAATTAAAACTACAATGAGATACTACTATATACTCATTAGCAATAGTAAATGTTGTTAACAAGACTGGCAACACCAAATACTGGCAAGAGGTGGAACGCTGGCACTCCCATAAGTTGCTGCTTGAAACACAAAATGGTTCAGTCACTTTTATAAATCATATGGTAATACCAAGTTAAACAGACATGTACAATACCATCTAGCAATTCCCATTCTAGGTATGGATCACAGAGTAATGAAAATATATGTATTCCAAAAGATTTATAAATGTATTAAGTCCTAACAGTCAACAACTGGAAACAATGTGGAAATATACAGAAATGAATGGAAGTTGAGCATGATGATGCATATCTGTAAATTCCAGCTACTAAGGAGGCTGAGGTAGGAGGATCACAAATTTGAAGCCAGGCTGGGCAACTTAATGACACCCGATCTCAAAATAAAATAAAAAAGGCTGGAACTATAGCCCTGTGGTAGAGATCCTGCTTTATTAGCATTCATGAGGTTCTGGGTTCAATTCTCAGTTCCCCTACCTACCTAAAAAAAGGGTGAATAGATAAACAAATTGTGGTGCATATGTGCTAAGAAGAACTATTCAGAAACTAAAACGAACAAAATATACATAAAAACAGGTAAGAATCTCAAAAATATTATACTAGGTAAAAGAAATCAAACATAAAAGAGTACATACTAGTGGATTACATAAATTCTAGAAAAGGTGCAACTACTGTCAACATGGATCTAGGAAAGAAACTAACTATAAAGGGACACAAAGAACTATTTTTAGGATGAGGGAACTATCCTTTATCTTTCACTATTCTGGTGGCTATATAACTGTATAGGTTTACCAAAATTCATCAAAGTGTACTCTCTGAATGAATTTTACTATATATAAATATTACCTCAATTAAAAAATTAAAATAGTTTCAGGGTATTAAATGTACTAATTCCAAATGTATCACTGACTTTTAACTCTTGAACTAGTAACTTGAAATCAAAGATGATTTTTACTTCTATTTTCAGTGTCACAAGAAATGTGATATTTATTTTCAAAACCTCATGTGAATTATCTTTCCCCTTACAAGCATACTTTTAATAAAAACAACAGCAGCTATTTTTTGCTATCCACTTCTTTGCACAGTATTCTAAAAAGATACACTGTAAGTGGCCATGAACTGATGGCAGGTCACAATTTATATCAAAAGTATATAAATGAAAGAGGCTACTATGGTTTGGATGTGGTTTGATCTTGCTAAAATTGATATGAAATTGAAACCCCATTGAAATTGAAATTGTAACCCCATTGGAAGGTATTAAGAGGTGGGACCACATAAGACATAAGGTGAGTAGGTAATGAGGGTTTTACCCTTATGAGGCAATGAATCCATTCTTGGATTACTGGTGTATCTTGGAAATGGGTTTGTTTTAAAAGTCAGTTTGGCTCTGTCTCTTGGATATACCCTTCTAGCTAGGAGAAGATGCCCTGTGCCACCTCAGGACTCTGCAGTCTCTACCAGTAACAAGTACTTCACCAGATGTGGTCCCTAACCTTCCAGCCTCAGAACTATGAGCCAAATAAACTTTTATTTTTTTCTTATGAATTACCTAGTCTGTGGTATTTATTTACAGCAACAGAAAACAGACTTAAGACAGAGGCTGACAGTTGTCTACTGGCTGGTCTTTGTGAATCAAGTTTAAACAGATTGGAAAAATATTTCCTTGGCAAAGGACTCGGATCTCCTTAGAAAAATGAACCCCAGTGTACCAGGGAAAGCAAGATAAACTCAGTACATCTTGAACCACAAAGTAAGAAAGTGCTTATTAAAAGATGGGGATGTGTCAAAATAAAATATGGAAGTGGCTTGAATGGGCTCTCACTGACCAAATCTGGACTATGAGCTGATGACTCACTGGACAGAATAAGAATCCTGCCTCCAGGGGTAGGGTGTAATTCAGGGGAGGTATACTAGACTAGCTTTGGCAAGTTCTTGGGTTCTATCCCAGCCACCACTCCCATACCTGACAAAGAAATCCTGACTCCAAACTGAGAGGAAAGGGGAAAGCTTGTCTTCACAATATGCAGCCAACTAAAAAATGCAGGAGAAATAATGAAAAAATTGTCATTTTCTAATCATTAGAAAATATCTGATTTAAACAAAAAACTACCATCAGTACTAAAACTCAAATGGATGAAACTATGATGAGGACAAGATATTGACATGGTCTCAAAGCATTTTCCCACAAATTATTTAATACAAGGAAGAAAATAGTAATATTTCAGTGGAGAAACCCAGCAGACATCTAGCTCACCAAATTATCACAGTTAAAAGCATCCCTTAAAATTACACTGTGTGCTTCATAATGTGAGGTACTAAGGACACAACATCACTTATTTAGTATTCCTGTCAACAACACTGCCTAAATTCAATCTTGAAGAAATGCTGAAAGAGGGGGCTGGGGATATAGCTCAGTTGGTAGAGTGCTTGCCTCACAAGCACAAGGCCCTGGGTTCCAATCCCCAGCACCGCCAAAAAAAAAAAAAAAAAAAAAAAAAAGAAATGTTGAAAGAATCTAAATTGAGATACATTCCACAAAACAAAAGGTCTATACTCTTTAAAATATCGCTGTCATTAAAAATGAATAAATAAAAGCTGAGGAACCATTCTGGATTAATGGAGACAAAGTAGTAAAACTCAAACTCAAAGAGTGATCCTAAATTAGATTTTGAACTAAGGAGGAGAAATATATAAGATCATTGAGACAGGTGGTAAAATCTGAGTAAGATTCATAGGTGAGATAATATATCATATTTGAGGTCAACATTCCTGATTTTGGCAATTGTGTTGGGTGGTTAAGTAAATGGATTTCCTTGCTATTAGGGAACAGGGAAATACACATCAAAACATTTAGGAATAAAGTGGTATCATGGGGAGCATGATGTCTGCAACTTAGTCTCAAGTGGTTCAAGAAAATATGTATGTTGTTCTGTAGTGACTATAAAAGAGAAAGATCAAGAAGTGAATAATAAAGCAAATATTGCAAAGGGTTAAATGGTAAAGTGACATGAAGGATATACAGAAATTTTTGTACTATTCTTACAACTTTTCTCTAAGTGTGGAATTATTTCAAAATAAAGTTAAAAAAAAAGGAGGGTAGACAGCTGAGAGTTGTGGCACATGCCTGTAATCCCAGCTATTTGGGAGGCTGAGGCAGGAGGATTACAAGTTTGAAGCCAACCTGGGCAGAGACCCTGACATAAAATAAAATTTAAAAAATGGCTGGGGGTGTAGCTCAGTGGTGAAGTGCTTGCCTAGCATATATGCAAGGCCCTAGATTCAATATCTAGTAGTACCAAGGGGAAAAAGGAGGATGGACTATTCTCTGGTGTCAGATCTGTTTCTCCTCCGCTCTTCTCCATAATCTCAGTTGTCCTTCCATTAAATTCTGTTTGTGTAACAGGTTGTTGATCTCCAACTAGAGCATGAAGAATATAAGAAAGAAATAAAAATTAACAACTTTAATTCTTCTCTCAGTATCTCAGTGATCTGGTGAAGATATTAAAATCAGAGTAAGAGGACTGGGGTAACAGTTCAGTGGTAGAGTGCTGGGCTAGCAAGCACAAAACCCTGACTTCAATCCCCAACACAGGAGGTAAGGGGGGACAAACAAGAAATTCTCTGTTAGGGGTCACAGAGTAAGTATTTTAGACCCTGCAGGGCGCACTGAAGTCTCTACTGCATACATGTTCACAATCTCTCTCTCCAAACAAGTGTTTAACTTGAGGATATTACAAAACCAAGCTATGGGTTGATTTAGTGATGGGCCATAGTTTGATAAAACCCAGTAATATAGCTCCACTAGACCCTGAAATAGCAAAGACACTGAACAAACAAAGCAATAAAATTACATCTGAATTGAAGTTGATCCTCAGGATAATAAACAGTTAATATTTAAACAATTAAGACAAACTTTTTAAAGCTTCTTTTGCAATATTAATATCTGTCACTCCATGTGTTTAGGGCAGTAAAGTTGGAGTTACTTATTTTCTGAGAATATGCAAAGAAAGGAAATGGAAGACTGGATGACAAGTTTCATTTGGGAAGGGTAATGAAAGAGTAAGGAAGTCCCTGATTCCCCCAAGTTTTCCTGAATAGGACCTGCTC
The DNA here is from genome assembly GCF_902686445.1 of Sciurus carolinensis. Classification (NCBI taxonomy): domain Eukaryota; kingdom Metazoa; phylum Chordata; class Mammalia; order Rodentia; family Sciuridae; genus Sciurus; species Sciurus carolinensis. Next base: position 145,890,172 of record NC_062217.1, on the reverse strand, counting down.
TCCAAGAATTACTTCCACCAATGACCATGTTCAAGAGCTACTGACTCCTCCCACAAGTATTCCCATTATCTCCACAAGCATAACAGGCCTGCACTTGACCAATATGACCTTCCCGGTGGCAGCAGTGAGCACCTCTGCCATCTTCTGCCAGCAAAACCCAAAGTACAGGCAAAGATCACAGTGTCAAGTGCAAACCTGGGTGCCCATAGCAAAGATGTGACAAAACATGCATAAATCCTGAGATCTGGTGCAACAACTGACCAAGTCTGGGAAAGACTGTCCTCTCTCCTCTCTCCTTTCCGTCTCCTTCCTTCCTTTCTCTCTCTCTTTTCTTTCTTTATGTCTATTTAAGCTTTGCTCCGCATCCTCAGCAAGCAGTTCAGAACCTACTCCAAGCACACTCTCTCGTGTTTCAGCACAAGACCCAATAAAACCTCACTTGGATGGTGTTGCTTGCCTCTTTATGATTTCTATTTTAAATCCAGCAAAAGAACCAGTGCAATGGTAACATCACAAAGAGCTATACTTAGCCTATTTGTGATTTCTATCCCAAATTGAGCAAAGAACCTCATGCTAATTTGAGGCATCACGATAGCCTAGATTTCTGTAAGTATAATAAAACTGAAAGGATAACATTTTAAAACCACTTCTGTGTCTAGATTCTCCAAACTTCGATAAAATAGCTTTGAATTTATTCCATAGGGCATAAAAAGTAGAAGAATTAAAAGCATGCAAGTTTTGTAATAACAATGTTAGAAAAGCCTTCCTGAGTCATAAGCCTACAGCCACTGTCATGATGGCTACCTGTGGCTTATTGACATTTCAAGCAATGAGCTAAAAAGAGCTGAAAAGATGCAACTCATTGATTTAAATGCCATTTTCTTACATCTTATTTAAATGCCAACAAGTCTTAGAGAAAACAGTTCCACCATTTTAAATGCCCATTCACTTTAAGGTCAATTATCTAACAAGGTATTCTACTTCCCTTAAATTACTGCTCTTTATATAAACAGAGTATCAATTGTGTTTAATGCAATTTTTACTATATACCAACATCACCTTCCATTTTGCCAACCAGACTATCAAGTTAACGAAAAGGAAAATAAGTAAGTTTGAAGGCTAAAACACACCAAGAGTTACAAGGTTTTCAAAATGTATAACCAATCTACCAAGTATGACTTTTATCAGTATATGTAATTGTTACTGCTATTGTTAGAAATTAAACCTAACAAGTAAGCAACAAATATTGTTAATCACCAACCTCTAAAAATCAGCATTTGCTGTTTATAGTTTTCTTCCATTATATATGTGCAAGTTATTAAAAACATTGAAAGACAAAACACAGGCCCCTCCCACAGGGTTTCTTACGTTTCTACTTGCTGGAAATTCAAAGTAAATACTATCCCTTAATTTTCATCCACAGGCTCAACTCTTACCAGAAGACTTTCTGAACTACTTCTATCTATTCTCCATAATGACTGTGGCTGCCTAGATGCCCAAGTTCATTAAATATTCAAGGACATCAAACTACATATTTTAGGCAACAGCATTAAAGAGTGTGGCTAAGGGAATAATTTTGTCTCTTTCTAAACTCCTGTAGTATTCACTCATCCAACACATCCATAGTTTTATAACTTGATTTATCTATTATTTCCTCCACTAGACTATAAACTGCTTAAAAAATAACATCTTTGGTGCCAAAAATATGCAATGGAGAAAAGATAGCCTCTTCAACAAATGGTGCTGGGAAAACTGGAAATCCATATGCAACAGAATGAAACTAAACCCCTATCTCTCACCCTGCACAAAAATCAACTCACAATGGATCACGGACCTTGAAATCAGACCAGAGACCCTGCATCTTATAGAAGAAAAAGGAGGTCCAAATCTTCAACTTGTTGGCTTAGAATCAGACTTCCTTAACAGGACTCCCATAGCACAAGAAATAAAAGCAAGAATCAATAACTGGGACAGATTCAAACTAAATAGCTTTCTCTCAGCAAAGGAAACTATCAGCAATGTGAAGAGAGAACCTACAGAGTGGGAGAATATCTTTGCCACTCATACTTCAGATAGAGCACTAATTTCCAGAATATATAAAGAACTCAAAAAACTCTACACCAAGAATACGAATAACCCAATCAACAAATGGGCTAAGGATATGAACAGACACTTCACAGAAGATCTACAAGCAATCAACAAACATATGAAACAATGTTCACCATCTTTAGTAATAAGAGAAATGCAAATCAAAACTACACTAAGATTCCATCTCACCCCAATTAGAATGGCGATTATCAAGAATACAAGCAACAACAGGTGTTGGCGAGGATGTGGGGGAAAAGGTACACTCACACATTGCTAGTGGGGTTGCAAATTAGTGCAGCCACTCTGGAAAGCAGTGTGGAGATTCCTTAGAAAACTTAGAATGGACCCACCATTTGACCCAGCTATCCCACTCTTCAGCCTATACCCAAAGGACTTAAAATCAGCATACTACAGAGATACAGCCACATCAATGTTCACAGCTGCTCAATTCACAATAGCCAGACTATGGAACCAACCTAGATGTCCTTCAATTGATGAATGGATAAAGAAACTGTGGTATATATAGATACAGTGGAATATTATTCAGCTATGAATAATAATAAAATTATGGCATTTGCAGGTAAATGGATGAAATTGGAGAACATCATGCTAAGTGAGATAAGCCAATCTCAAAAATCTAAAGGACGAATGATCTCACTGATAAGCGGATGATGACACATAATGGAGGGTGGGAGGGGTGCAAGAATGGAGGAAGGAGGGACTGTATAGTGGGAAAAGAGAGGGGGGAGGAAAAAATAACAGAATGATTCAAATATCATTACCCTATGTAAATGTATGATTACACAAATGGTATGCTGTTACTCCATGTACAAACAGAAACAACATGTATCCCATCTGTTTACAATAAAAATAAATTTAAAAAACTATAATTAAGAATACATTAAAAGTGAAAAATGACAGATAAAAGGAGCAATAAAGCATCATCAGAAAATGAAGCCTCCAGAAGTTCAAGTATAAAGTAAAATACAGGCAGAATTCTGCATTTTATGCACGTACTTTCTGTAATAATGAAATATTATTTTTCCTTCAATTATAATTGCTTCTTATTTCTCTTTATCTTCACAATTTGTTTCCTGATGTAAGTGTTTGGCTTTTCTTTCATGATCCAGAATTTCTTTGGGGAACAGATTTTTTTCTACAAATACAGCTTTCAAAGTTTCAGAAAGTAAAGGAAGCGCTGGAATTTGGGGTTGCTCATCCTCTGGCTCTTCCCTAAAGAATTTCTCAGGGTCTAGGAGAAAAGCAGCTTTCTTCACTTACGGCAGCTCTTTCAGGTCTCTGATTCTTAATGACCTAAATGCACTTTTGTAACAGCAGGTAGTTCATTTTTGTATAATTTCACCATAATAAAGTTTAGGTGGTTTTTTTTTCTTATAACTATCTCTTTCTTCAAATTTCATGTCTCTATTTATAGCTTCTGACAGTTTGACACTGTATGTTGAGTCATCTTTGTTTTTATTGTTAAGTAGAGAATATTTTGTTGGTTCTAAACATGATTCCTCTTTAGAAAATAAAGGTTTTGCTCTCATAAAAAAAAAAAATAACATCTTTGGTTAACACTTCTTTGTACTGCTCACTTTTGTATTTTCTATACTACCTGGGGCTTTTGATAAAATACAAATATATAGTTAATAATTTTTAACTATAGGGCTAGGGAGATAGCTCAGTCAGTAGAGTGCTTGCCTTGTAAGCACAAGGCCCTGGGTTCAGTCCCCAGCACCACAAAAAAAAAAAAAAAAAAATTTATTCAAAAGAAATTGTAAAAGACTTAATATTTAGATGTTTTTACCCAAATCAATCTACAAATTTAATGTCATCCCTAACAAAATTTCAAGAACTTTTTTTTTTTTTCAGAATTAAAAAAATGGATCCTAAAGTTCAATGGGATTTCAAGGGACCCCCAAATACCAAATACTTTCTGAGAATAAAGGTGAAGGTTTCAGTCATCCTAATTTCAAAACTTATTACAAACTTACAGTAACACCCTTCCCAAAAGACAGTATTGGCATAAACAAAACAACACAGACCAATAGTCCAGAAATAAACCCTCACATACATGTTGTTATAATGTGGATATGAGGCATCTCCCAAAAGTTCATGTGTGAGACAATGAATTTTCAGAGGTGAAATGACAAATTGATTAGTGGGTTAATCCACTAATATGGATTAACTGGGTGGTAACTATAAGCAGGTAGGGTGTGGATGGAGGGGATAGGTCATTTGGGGGATGCCTTTGGGAATATTTTGTCTCTGCTGAGCAGAGATCTATCTTGTCCTGTCTTGCACCATTTTCTTCCTTTGCACCCTTCTGCCACGATGTTCAGGCCCAAATCAATGGAGTAGGCTGTCTATGAACTGAGATCTCTGAAACTAAGTGCCAAATAAACTTTCCTCCTCTAAAATTGCTCTTGTCAGGTCTTTTGGTCACAGTAATGAAAGAGCTGAATAAAATAAGATTTTTTTCAAAAAAGGTGACAAGACCATTAGATTGGGGAAAAGACACACTTTTCAACTAATGGTGCTGGGAAAAGTGAATACTGTACTCTTCAACAGAATTACATCCTTAACCCCTAAATGATAAGAGTTTTACTTTTGCGACACTAAAACAATTCTGGAAATCTGTTGTTGTCATACAACAATGCAGTACATTTAACAATGTAAGTAAAAAGGCACACACCATCTATGCTGAAAACACAAATGATTTAGGAAAGAACAGAAACTACTAAAAGAATAGGGAATGAAGGAAGAGAAGCAGAATACTGTAAGCTAATAGAGGGGAGAGAACAAAGAGAAAAAGCACAATGTACAAACAGCAGTGCATAAGGAAAACAAAAAGAAGAGAGACCTACACTCACAGGCAGCAAGGAATGAAAGACTGACTCCTGATAAGACATTCAAATGAAACAGAGGAACAATATAATAATTTTATGGGCTGGAGTTGTGGCTCAGTGATAGAGCGCTTGCCTGGCATATGTGAGACACTGAGTTCAATCCTCAGTCCCACATAAAAATAAATAAAAGTATCGTGTCCATTTACCATTAAAATATTTTTAAAAAATATAATAACTTTCTAATCAAAATTTTGGGTATGAATTAGGGTATTCTAAATGTATTCATGGTACTGATTAATTATAAGAATCTCTTCAAGTAAGACATCAAAAAAAGAATTTTTAGAGAACTGGAGAATTTTGAAGTTGAAAGGTACCTTCACATCTACCCAATTGTCTATATTTTTACACTGACATAATGCAACACTGTTAAAAACAAGATTTTGTTTATTATCTAACTTTAGTAATTTTCTCCTGCTTAAAATGCATTGCTAAATCAGGCACTCTTGGTACTTCTCTTGAAACTACCTTTTTTGTTTCTGGTATAAGATGAAGATTCTAAGCAACAAATCCTTTCAAGATTTACTACAGTCTACTTCCTCCTGATTATGTTTTTAAACAAAATTCATTCTCTAAGAGTTTTTCATTATTCTTTGCTCTCACTGTGAACAAGTCAGGGTTCTTATACTAAGGCAGTATTGCCTTGTTTATTTAATTCCTGCCAACTCAAAGAACCACAGTTACATTGACTGTATTCTATACAACAGGAATCTCCTATCACTGTTCAGTAACTAATTTTGTGTTGGTTTACTTAAAATTTTGTCTCCTTCAACAGTTTCTTTTTTCTTTTTTTTTTGGGGGGGGGGGTTTACTGGGGATTGAACCCAGGGTCCTGTGCTTGCAAGGCAAGCACTCTACCAACTGAGCTATCTCCCCAGCCCAACAGTTCCTTCTTAATGGCTTTAATTTCTTCCTCTCCTCTGGCTTCTTCCAAGAGTATAAATATTATTTAAGTTCCCCTCTGTCTCCCAAAATTTTGACCTAAATCCTTTGCCTATTCTTTCTATGGTCCTGTTTTCATCATCATTTCTTTCTCTAACAACTTTTCAAACTATTAGTATATATCCTATTGTAAACTGCCACAACTCCTACTTGATGTCAGACTCATTGTCTGGCTCCCACAATCAGTATTCTTATTCTTATTTTTTGGTACCAGGGATTGAACTCAGGGACACTCAACCACTGAGTCACATCCTCAGCCCTGTTTTGTAGAGATAGGGTCTCACTGAGTTGCTTAGTGCCTTGATTTTGCTGAGGCAGGCTTTGAACTTGCAATCCTCCTGCCTCAGCCTGCTGAGCCACTGAGATTACAGGAGTCTGCTGCCACGCCTGGCCACAGTCAATATTTTTAAGATGTTTTCAAAGTATTTCTTAGGGTATTTGCTCAACTCATGTAGGGTTCATTCTATGAAATGGCACAGGAGTTCATATTGGTACAGCAAATATGATAATGTAACCCCGTAGTCATTACACAGCATGGAGCCTGAAAGATATCTGATGTGAAACAGGTAACTCATTTATTTTCTTTCCAATTTGATTCTTCTAACTTCCTAAAATGAAGTTCCTCTGTGGGTCTAGGTATTCTGTACTTTATCCCTCAAAAATTTCACTTATTTAGAGAGTCTCATTAGCACATGTATTTGAAATTCTGCAAATAAGTATTCACCCTAGACCATGTATATGAACTCAATTTACACAACTCTGTCTACTGGACACTTCCAATTATGTTCACATTCACCATAAACTGCTTCCAGGTAACCTCATTATCCTCTCCATAAAACTGGCCACCTTACCTTTCCCCTTTCTCACAAGCCATCCGGGCTTCGAAACCTAAAGTCAGTATCAATTATTATTTTCCAATCTCTTATTTATACATAACCACGCAATCATTAAGTATAGGCAATATTTTATTCCAGATTCTCTACACACATCTCTTCCTGTGCATCATCACTGTCATGATTGTAGTTCAGACTCATTTTCAGGATTATTACGAGAGTTTGTTCATTCTAAAAATAATGAACAAATCATCAAACTAGTTTTCTCCCTCTCCCTGCCGCCCCCTCTCTCTCTCTTTAAATACTGGGGGTTGAACCCAGGAGCATTTTGACACTGAGCTACATCCCCAGCCATTTTATTTATTTTAAGACACGATCTCACTAAGTTGCTGAAGCTGGCCTCGAACTTGCCATCCTCTTGCTCCAGCCTCCCAAGTTGCAGGGATTACAGGTGTGTGACACTGTGTCCAGCCAGGTACAAGTTGAGTTTCACCTCCTTGACTAAGCAACTTGTTATCATCTAATGCACCTCTTAATGGCTATACTGTTTATATTTTCTTGTATAATCCACTATCTTCTAAGATAATATATATGAAAATGAAGGAGATTTCATTATCAATGTTTCCTGCCTACATTAGAGTTTTGATTCTGGATGAATAAGATGAATGAGCTGAATCTCCCTACAGACTATAGGTTTAACTGCTTCAGTCATCCATGGTCTCTGCAATATTTCACAAACAACGGTGGATCTGGTCTTTGACTTGTTTTATCCTCTGTGGTCAATCACAGAATCAAATATTTAATAAACTGATGATTAGTCGGTTAATTAACTCTAATCACATAAAATTGAACAAGGTAGAGTTAATTACCATTTAATGGTTCTCTAACTCCATTTGCTCTGAAGAACTGGAGGAGGAAACACTCTTGATATTAAAGAGGAGCTTTTGGGCTAAGCATTAATTCACTATGTCAAATGGTTTTTTAAATAATCTATATGAAAGTTTTCTAGAAATTCAAACAGACAAGGTCCCAATTTAGACGTGTACAATTAACTGAGCAACTAACTTGTGCAATATGTTTTAATTGGTTTGGGTCTGACAGTGTTGGGGACTGAAACCAGGGCCCTGTGGGTGCTAGGCAAGTGCTCTTACCACTGAGCTGTATCCTTAGCCAAGTGGTATCTGTTTAACTCTATCAATTTAAATTTCATGTAAATATTACTTAAGTGTCTCATACTTGTTTCTTCTTTCTTGCAGTAGAAAGGAACTATATGGATTTCTTCCACAGTTCCCTATATATAATAGGTACTAAGAATACATACTGATTTTTGGTACTCTAGGACAACATGAAAGACAAGCAATATCAAGCAGGATGGAATATGCCTCAAATAACATAATCAATATAAGCATGTATTGTAGAGAATACAACGAGAAAACAGCTAGATTAACTATCTGCTACTATAAACATTTGTATGTGTGTATACTAGGACTACAGAATAGTATCTCATGCTAGAAAATCACTCTGCCATTATTGAACTATAACTCCAATCTCTTTCTTATCCCCTACCCTGTGGGGACTGAACCTAGGGGGGTACTCTACCAGTAAGCTGTATCCCCAGTTCTAACTCACTCACTCACTATCTATCTATCTATCTATCTACCTACCTACCTACCTACCTACCTACCTACCTACCAAGCAACAACCAACAGGGTTTCCTACATTGCCCCCGTTGGCCTTGAACTTGTGATCCTCCTGTCTCAGCTCCCAAGTTGCTGGACTGAAGGTATATGCCATCATGCTCATCATCTTACTATAAATTTTCACTGAACTAAAAGGGCAGTGAACATTTAGATGTTAAAAGGATATACCTCAACTTTGAATAAAGCATATTCATGAATCAGAAGCAAACTATGAAATGTTTAATACAAACACACCCAAAATGATGATAAACATGAAAAGGACCTAGTTACATGACTCATGAGTTAGCTGGGCACTGAAAGATATCTATAATCTGGCTCCACCCACTTCACTGGTTACTTTCAAAAAATAAATGCTCTGCTCTATTGACAATGTGGCCCTTCTCTCTGCTTATCCAGAACTATACATTCTTCAAAAACATAGCTCAAGTCCTAACTTCTTATTTTGATATACCAATCAAATACTAGACTTACTAAAGTCTTATAATAAACTAATTTTATGTGTTGGTAGAACAGCCTACCCTCCTATTATCCTTAGTGAATCATTCATGTACCCTAAAATAGCTACCTATTCTGTGTTTTAGCCATGCACAAAAATAGGTTTATCACTTGGAATTAGTCCATTTTTAGGATCAGTAAATACTAAAAGAAATTTCTTTTCCTTTCTAGCTTTCCAACATCCTTTCATTACTACTGTTAACAGCTCATCATACCACCTCAACACAAATCTACAATCTCATGAAATGGTTTTTACTAGTCAGAAACAGAAAATACAGACGTAGGTATATTTCGGTAACATACATCCTTCCTAGCTCAGACAACTGAAAGAGTTTAGAAACAATGACTCTCTTAACACTAGTGAGTGCTTGTGGTGCCCACACCTTGTATTTTATACGATTCTACAATTAAAAGGAAGTAGGCTCCTTGGAAAAATTCAGAGCTGGGACAGTGAAGGCAAAGATAACTCTGGAATGTATTTTGGTGCTAAAAGTATGTAAGTGCTGGGGTTGGGAGGAGGAAAGAAAAGAAAAAAGAGAAACATAAAAGAAAAACATGCGGGCTGGGGTTGTAGCTCAGTGGTAGAGCATTTGCCTTGCATGTGTAGGCACCGAGTTTGATCCACAGCACCACGTACAAATAAGTAAAATAAAGGTCCATTGGCAACTAAAAAAATATTAAAAAAAAAAAAAAAAAAGAAAAACATGCATAAAAGGGCTCTTTCTTTAAGTATTTCTTAGTTGTAGATGGACACGATATCTTTATTTAATTAATTTATTTTTATGTGGTGTTGAGCATCAAACCTAGTGCTTCAAATGTGCTAGGGAAGCACTCTGACTGAGTTACAACCCCAGCCCACGAAAGAGCTCTTACTGGCCTGTGATCATTTGAACTGCAAAATACACAAAGATGGCACTGAATTATAATCCTTAGTAAAAAATAAGAACACATAGTTCATACTGTTAGGTTAAAAAATAAATATGTAACTGGAAGGAAAGAGCGAAGTTCTTCCTTACAGAATTCCAACTAATAAAAACTGAGGAAATAAAGGTTAAAAAAAATCATGATTTTGTCAATATCATATTAATAATATTTTAAGGCAATATTTATCAATGGATGCTAAAATTACTGTATGATGAAAAACTAATATGATAAAAAGAGTATTTAAAAAATTTCATGGCACTTCTCTATAGATATTTATTAAGTAAAAGAGGGAAATAAAAACTTTACAGTACAGAAACTGACAGATAACACCTTCACCAAGTGATCACAGTAAACATGCCTCCATGCTTTCTGACATGGTACACTAAAGATGATACAATATCGTATTATGAAATTCCTGCAGAAAACCTACAGTTGAATTTCAGTCATGAGAATTATCAAGATATACCCAAACAAAGGTAAATTCTACATACCAACCTGCCAGTATTCTTCGTAAGTGTCAACATTAAGAAAGGCAAAGAAAAACAACTGCAGCAGACTAAAAGAAGATATGACAACAAAATATAAAATGTGATTCTAGATTGGCTCCTGGACCAGTAAAAGGATATTACTGGGGTAACTCGTGAATTATCAAAGGTTTGCAGAACAGATAACAGTACTGCATTAACGTTAATTTCCTGATTTTTAAAATTACGTGGGGAATCTGGTTAAAGGGTATAAAGAAATTTATTGTAGGATTTTTGCGACTTCTTTATAAGCCTAAAATTATTGTTATCTTTTTTTTTTTTTAAGGTGCTGGGGATTGAACCCAGGGCCTTGTGCTTACAAGGCAAGCACTCTACAAACTGAGCTATATCCCCAGCCCCTAAAATTATTTTTAAAAGAAGCTTTGAAGAAGTTTAAAAGCCTGATGACTAGGTAATAAAGAATTGTGAACATTTACATGGCATATGTAAGCCCTCAAAACAGCTGTTAACATTACAATTTTTCAAATTTATGAATCCTCCCAACTTCTTAGTCCTCACTTAATAAATATTTTATGTGGTACCTACATTTTGCCCAACTAACAAAAAAGAAGGAAAGATGCAAACAAGCAAGTCAGGCAGTCACAAACAGATTTCTAACATAGCTAAGAGTGGTCCTTTTAAATATGGTCAAGCTCAGTTACCTTCATGTTCTCTCCCTCTTTCCACCTAAGTGATGCCAAGTTCTGTTTCACCTTGCTCCCTACTTACCCCAATCCTGTCCCTACTGTTGCTATTAAGACTGTATGAAAAAACAAATAAAATCCAAGCTATGTGATTCTGTCCATAACAATCTCACTTCCTGACCCTTCCCCCATTTCTTTATTTATAAAAGTGGGACACCTTTAGCTTTATTATAGGTTGTTTTGAAGATTAAATAGTAACATATAAAAGTAACTGGCACAAAGTAGATGCTCATGAAATGTTAGCTGTCTTCCCCTTACAAATTATATCTCTAATCTCTGTAGAATCCTGAAGCATGCCTCAACAATATATATATGCGCTTCAGGATGCTTCATATATATATATGCTTCAATACTATTAGTGGTTTCAGGTATCTAATGGGGGGGGTGTCCCCCAGGTAAGGGAGACTACTGTACTCTCTAGGTGAATCTCTGTTCAAATCTCTGAAAGACAGACTATTTTGTAATTTTTACCTACATGTTTTATGAATATAAGTAATGTATTTATTCTAACAGCCTCAGTATTCATTGAAAATCCAATTAACTAAAAAATATGCAAAACTAACATCTCTTTCTCAAATATCAGACCATTGTTTCTAACTGCTTTTCCAAACACTACCTAGATTATGTCATCATGCCAACCTGAAACTCAGGATTACAATATCACGCTCAATACTGCCACCTTTTGGTTGTTACCATCCTTTCCAGATATTTCTCTGTCCACTCTACCTCCACCTCTGCTTTTTTATTTTGAGGTACTGGGGATTGAAAGCAGGGCCTCATGCAAGAGATCTACCACTGAGATATATTCTCCAACCCTTTTAAAACTTTATTTTTAGACAGGGTCTCACTAAGTGACCTACACTGGTCTCAAACTTGGCAGTCTCCTGTCTCATGATTAGACGGGATTACAGGGGTATTCCATTTGTGTTCAGCCTGCTATTTCCTTCTTCTTCAGGTTTTCTTGTTTTCCTTTCTTTTCAAGTTTAAGCTTTAACACAGTGGATATACTTAATTTCCAGATTCTAATCCTTCTCAGGTGAGATGCTCCAATTTCTATAAAGAATCCCACAACAAAAAGATAAATACATGACAATTTACATGCTCTCGGCTCTTTCCTACTTTCCATTATAGCTGTACGGTCTCTGAGAAATTAATGCCAAAGAAAAACAGTATAGTGTCTAATGAAAAAAAAACAATTTCCTGAAACTAGCTGTTGAGTTGTCAAATGGAAATATACTTTCTACTCAGAAAACTAGTTTATAAACTATAGAACTCCGAACAGTTAAAAAGTGTGTGTGGGTGGGGGGAGGGGTGTTTAAATGCTGTGATGTTCCATAAATTTCTATTTCGGTATTTTCTCCTAAAATATTCATACAATATTTTACCCTCATGGAGTAGCAGAAGACTCTTAATTATATTACAAGGAGATATTGTAATCAATTGCAAATACAGAATGGCTCTCTTCCCAATCCTAACCTGTTAAAAAAGAACCACTCCTCCTTCTACTCTACCAAAATTCATATTAAATGATTTACTCAATAAATAGCTACAATAAGTCAAGATACACATACATACATACACACACACATAAATAAACAGTTTAAAATGATGAATTTCAACTTCAATGGCAGTTTTAACTCAGAACAACATCTTTCATTTTCTGGTCTCTTTCAAACCAAATTAAATTTCAAAACTTCCTCATCATTTCAATGAAAACATACCATCCCAGAGAGTCACAACAACTTTTTTCATGGAGAAAACAAGAAAAAGATGCCACAAAAGAAGAATATTAAGAAACTGTTAATTGGCTACATGGTGACTTTTAGATTTTAAGCAACTTGCTAATAATCAAACAGTGTTATAGTGACTACATGGAGGAGTGCAAAGAAGCACATGGCATGGTCCAGTCTTTAGCAGTTGAGAAAGTAAATCAGGAACACAAACTTCAAACATAGAAAAGGATAAACAGAGTAAGGCAGAATGTTAACTGACAAATAACTGGTTATATAAAGTTTATTACAATAGCAGGAAAGCCAGGCACAGTGGTGCACACCTACAATCCAGCTACTCGGGACACTGAGGCAAGGGGATGGCAAGTTTGGAGGCCAGCCTGGGCAATTTAATAGACCCTGCCTCAAAACAAAATTTTTAAAAAGGTTGGGGATTTAGATCAACAGTAGAGCACTTGCCTAATGTGTGCAAGGCCCTGTGTTTGAGATTTGATCCCCAGTAGTGAACAAAACAAAACATCCCATCAAAAACAAAACAAACAACAACAACAAACAGTGAAAGGTGAAACATCAATAGGAGCATAGAAACACCACATATAGGAAGGGGAGGAGGGGACCTTAAGAGTAAAAGCAAGGGAATTTCAAGTTAAAGAGAACAACTACTCAATGGTATGATCCAAAGACTAGTAAAAACTTGTTGTTTAATACAAATGATAAGACTAAATTTCTTAGATTTTTAGTTTAGTTCAAAGGAAATCATATAGAAGACTAGAAAGAAAAGCAGGCTGAATTGTGCTAGGTACTAAGGCACACTGAGAGCTGGCTGATGAATCCAGAAGACAATGAGAAAGTGACTAAGTACAGGGTAATTAATACTTCCACACTACTTGAAGGGTGGTGGTGGGGGGGTAGGAGTTTAACTTGGTAGTAGCCTGAAGAAAACTAAGAAGGACCAATCATGTATTTCAGTGGTCCGGAAATAATGCTTGGTGTCTCAACTGTGGTTATTACTGTGGAAATGAAAAAGAAGGAAATTCATTAGAGGGAGAAACTGGGAGAACCTGGTCAAGGATTTGAAGTCAGTGTACAGAGGAGGAGGAAGACTCAAAATGTTTCCACTACTTTAAAATAGGAAACACAGGTAGCATGAAAAGAAATACAAGACTGTAAACCATTATTATTAGTTTCAATAAATGAAATATTTCCAAACGAAAAAACTGTGTAACACAAAGCAATGCAATGATATAAGTACAAAGGTTCAGCTAATTTCTACAACTGAACATAATAAACAGCATTCATGACCCCAAAAAATTTTTTATTAAGATATAAACTGCAGTATACCATAAATATATGAATTATTAAATACTTGATCCACATCTATGTCACTGTTCTTTTTGTACTCCAAATGAATCCCATTTCTTGAATTATCATCTAACTTCATATTCAGGATAAACGTAGCATTTGGAGACCTAGTTAATTATTCTGCCTAATGAACTATATAAATAAATGCATGCTGGGACATAGATTTCTCAAGGATAATCAACAGACAAGAAACAGTTTAAAATGCAGTTACTATCAAAAACTGTTTAAACAAATAGAAAAATTATACTTTCCCTTTCCTATAAATCCTCTAACAAAGTGGTTACGTTTTTTAAAATATTATATTACACAGTTTCACAAACTTCTTGGTTACCTTTACTTTATCTCTTCTCAAGCAACAGAACAGACAATTTTCATCAAAAGTCCAATCAGAAATGCCTTCAGGTTCACACTCTAAAAATAAAATGAATAAAAAATTAATAATCATAGTCATATTTTTTAGAAAATAAATCAATTTCAAAAATACTGTTTAACAAAATCTTCACCAAGTAGTAGACAAGCTTCATATTTGTCTTAAAATTCTTGTGGTTCTGGGATTGAACCCAGAGCCTTGCACATCCTAAGTATGTTCTCTACCACTGAGCCATGCCAGTAGCTAAGTCTTAAAATTTGTAACTCAAAATTCTTCACCCAACTGCTCACTAATATGTGCTACTCATACATATATTAACAATATCAACTAAACACACACATAAAAAGTTTACATGGAGGTAGCTTTAACCCTCAAGAAACTTTCAATAAAAAGGATGAGACATAGGCTTAAATTACCAAGATACCATATTTGTCACCATGAAGAATCTGAAATACCAAAAATATTTTGAATACCTTTAAATAAACTGAGATCTTTTAATAATGCAGGTCCAAACAGTCCTTCAAGAATACTTTCAAACTCTGAAAAGGATTTAAAAAGAAAAAAAAAAGAAAGAAAAAAAAATCCATCATCACAATTAATATTCACTATGGTAATATTGATTGGTTGCAAGAAAAATGATGTTTTCTCAAGGATTCCAGATTATTATTATTGAAGGGATGCTGATGATTAATACACAACAAAAATTCAGAGCACATTCAAGAATAAGACCAAAAAAAAAAAAAAACAAGAAAAAAAAATAATCAATGGAAGAATGGAAATTGAGTTTCTCTTTGTACTACAAGATTTTTACATTAACTCTCAAGCTTCATTTTAAAGGGCATCTTTCCCATTGAAGAGTAAAATTATTTCAGATCTTCCAAAATGTTCTAGGATAACCTAGAAAATTATTATTTTTCTGAATACCAACTGAGATCACAGACTTTTTCAAGTTAATAGTTTCTTAAAGGAAAATCCTCACTGAGAACAACTTTCTCTCACATGCACACACAGTATTTTTAAAAAAAGACCTCTGAATTTCATATTGCCAAAACTACTTGTTAGTTCCTTTATGAAGATAAAACCACTAATTATATATACAAGAAAAGATATGAGAAAAAATTCAAATATACCTTACAACACAAATGTTTAAAACTATTATATCCTTTACCATCATGAATAAAATAGAAAATGAAAAAAATTAAGCAATTTTCCTAACTCTATTACCACAAGTACTGCAGGTCTATTTAATGAAAACACCTTGCTATTTTTTCTGGGTTGTTTAAGAAAGAATGGAGAGACAAAAAGGAAGGGATTTAGATTACAGCTTTATACAACACATCAGGAATAATTCTTTAGAGCACTGGTTCCCAAACTACGTGTCACAGACCTCACAATGGATGGGATCAAATACTTATTACATGAATCCATACACACGATAATCATGACCTTTAAAAAGAATTAGTATGTTCTGCACATTTGGTATGCATAATACTTTTGAAATAGATATTTTATTGTCATTAAGAAAATACAAAAAGTGAATTGGGTATTTTGTCAAATAATCTACAATCATCTAAGGAATTGTAATTTTTTTAAATTGTTAAACAGCACTTTCATGTTCAAAATGAAGGGAACCACTAATACTATATAGGCTACTGAACATTTTTGAGGCCCAAACACATAAGTCATTTCTTTACCACAAATACAACATACTAAATATAAAACAATAAAATATGAAAGGTTATGGGGGTAGACAAGATGGTTCCTAAAAATGGCAGTATCTTGTTCATTTGGCTATGACAATAACATTTTAAGCCATCATTGTCAACAGATGTCTCCAGAGTTTGTGTTATCTACATTGTAATTAGAGAATTGATATTTTTTTGCACTATTTTAAAACTGTAGATTTTTCATTTATTATTAGGGGGGCAATTGTTTTTCAATTCTCCTTACTTCTTGCTATCCCCGGACATTAGCAAACTACCCACTCCAACAAATGAGCGGTATGTATGCCTGGTTATTTTATTTACCTACTATAATTAAAACATTTTCCACTAAATTATTATAGTCCTTTGCTCTTCCCCACATTAGGGAGGAAAGAAGTGTTGATGTCAGGGGTTGTGTAGGCAGAGGGCTGGTGGTGAAATAATGAGAAGGAATTGTTAGATACTATCTTAGCCCTGGAACCAGACAGTCTCAATAATAACCAAGTATCCAAGTATCTTTCCAAAATAAATCCCATAGCTTTTCTCCAACTCATAAGCCTTCCTACCTTACACCCTTACAAAAAGGAATTCTGATTTCACAAATATAAAGTATCTCAATATCTTGAAAGCACTGAACACACATTGAAAATATAGTTAAGAGATTACTGGTAGTTCTTACTCTGAAGAGTACATCCATATTCTTTCACCTGAGTTTATTATAACAAATTCTAAATATGCACACTAAGCATAAATTCTTTTTTCTTTTTTTTTTTTGGTGCTGGGGATCGAACCCAGGGCCCTGTAGCATAAATTCTTGAAAAGGAAAAAATGTAAATATAACAAGAAATAATACTATAAAAGAAAAATGCATAAGATGACTATAGAAGACAAAAAATTTAAATTATAAAGAACAGAATCTGAAAAAAGAAAATTGAGAAACATCATAAATAACACAGACACAAAAATCAAATCATAGATCAAAAAAACGTGAAAAAGAAAGACCAAAAGGAAGCAAAGAAAAACCAAAAGTCTGGTCATAAACTTGAAATATTTAACCACCACTAATTCTTGTCAAAATAGTAACTATAAACAAGTCACTCCTCTTTTTTGCTCATACTTACAATACATTAAACCTTACAAATATTATTGATTAAAAATTGTAAAGCTGTATTTTGCTACCCTCTGTTCACTGGATGTTAATGCCACTCAGTTTTATTAATAATAAATATTGAATTTAGCAGTTGCGTAGCAACAGGGAATGTCTTATGTGCTATGCTTGACATTAATAAAAGGCAAATAAGGGAAGAACAAATACATTCAAAATTTATACCATGATCTCATAGAAAAGTCATGAAGATAACAAAATGCCATGGAAAACCAAATACTGAAAGACAGTCATATCATTATGTTCAATCATTAGAGTTTAAAAAGTACCTCTACATAATACAGTACATATAAAACTATTTTACTGTACTTGATTACCTTCCAAAGGATTTCTAGCCAACATTACAACTGGTCTCAAAGTTGCTCTCCAGTCTCTTCCTCACTGTAACCTACAATATCATCAAGACTACTGCTTTTTTGTTGTTGTTTTGTTTTTTAAAGAGCAGGGAAAGTTTATCTGGAGCTCATAGTTTCAGAGGTCTCAGACCATAGACAACTGTTGTCTGGGTCCAAGATGAGGCAGCACATCACAGGGGAAGAGCCCAGCAGAGGAAAACTGCTCAGCTCGTGGAGGAGCCAGGAAACAGAGACAGTAGTTCATACTCCAAAAGCATTGCTTGAACAATGCCAACACCTCTTCAAAGCACATACTGCTTAAAGAACAAATCCCAAATTCTCAACTCCAGCAATCCAAGATGCTTTTGATTTGATCCCAATCTCCCTTCAGTGAGCTTGTTTCTCAGATCTTCCAGCTCATTCCCACAGATCTGGTCAGTTAAGCTTTTTACTGTGTTCAGCAATCATTTCTACTTCCTAATATTTTCTGAAGTCTTTGGATCTCACTTTTGCCCAAATCAATTATCTCCTTCAATTTGCTCAACAAACAGATATTCACTTATTCAACTTATAATAACTGAGAACCTACCAGGGACAGAGGCAACAATGAATAGGCATTGGTGAAGACATGGTGCCTATTCTCATGCAGCTTTGGTTTCTAGTTTTCTCATGTTAGAATTCTCAGATTCATGCCCCCTTTTAAATAAAAGCTAATTGCCTAAAGTCTTACCTGCTTTCTGCCATGTGCAAAGCACTGACTATTTTACAAAATAAAAATTGTCATAGGTTACCCAAACCCTGTGTTTTTCTGTTTTTGTTTTTTTTTTTTTCTTTTTGTGTTTGTATCCTTTTCGTTAAGGAGGCTTACTGCAGGGATTCTAGGAAGGTCTTCCCATTTCCTGTTTCTCTTATACTAGGGCTTTGTAAGTCTGATTTTATCTTCTGATGTAATCAGACAGCTCAGGAAAAACAAAAGATAGAAGATTAACATTTCTCACAAATGTTATCCTTCAATATAAATTATAATCTCTACTATTTTTATTTCCAACCAAAGGGTGGAGAACAGGTTATGAATAGTAGTGACAAAATAGGAACATCAAATACATAACCAAGAAGGTTAATGATATAGACCGTTACTTCTGAAATGAAGAAAGACAATATGAATAGAATGAAAAAATGGTTCATGGGTCTTTAGAATCTCTCCTCTGAGATTAACTAGAGACTTGCATTATGAGAGAGGGCTGAGGAAAAGCAAGAATACTACTTTGTGTTCTGTTGCTATACCAAGGTAACTAAGACTGGGTAATCTTTAAGAAAAGAGATTTATTTTGGCTTATAATTTTGGAGGCTGGGAAACCTAAGTGTACGGTGCTGGCATTGCTGAACTTCTGGTAAAGGCCTAGTACTGCTTCACCTTGTGGAAAGCAGAAGGGCAAGTGAGCAAGAGCAAGAGGGAACATGAAGAACTGATATGCTTTATATCAACGGCTCTCATAATAACTAATACAGTCCCTTGAGGGGGAGAACTCAGTAAAAGAAAAGCATTATCCATGCAGATGAGTTCTGTCCCATTATAATCTAAACACTTCCCCTAGATCCTGCCTCCTAACACTGCTGCTTAAGGAATTTAGGTTCTAACACATGAACTTTTGGGGTCACCTCAACCAAAGCACAGTATATCAGAAAGTTGGCAATTTTTATATCAAGTTTCCCTGGATTCTGTTCTCAAGTTTATATAAAGCTTTGTGCTCAGAATTAAAAAACAAAACAAAACAAAAAACCTCAGGGCTGGGGATATAGTTGTTTGTAGAGTGCTTGCCTAGCATGCAAAAGGCCCTGAGTTCAAAAAACCTCAACCTTCAATAAAGTAGTATTTTGTAAAGTATCGTTTCAAAGGTACTTGCTGGTTATAATAATCAATTAATATATTAATAAACAAGGAGCAAACTGAGAGTACCTGTAGTTCTTTGCCTAAAACTCAAGAGTAGAGGCTGGAGTTATGGCTCAGTGGTAGAGTGCTTGCCTAGCATGTGTGAGGCACTGGGTTTGATTCTCAGCACCACATATAAATAAATGAATAAAATAAAGGTCCATCAACCCCGTTAAAAATATTTTTTAAAAAAAGAAAATGTTCCTTTAAAAAAAAAAAACAAGAGTGTATAACTTGCCGCCACCAGACCGACCTTAATACAAAAGGAAGCCACAAAATTAAAGCAAAGTAAAAGCATTAATCAATCTTTTATATGCTAACCAAAATAATGTAAGGTAATTAATCCCTTTTAATTGATATTCTGACTATCTCAGTATGTCATTCAACCAAAGAAGTCTTGATGAACTTCTATAGGGGTAATGAACAATGTTCCACCACTCTTTTCCTCATTTCTCTTGACAGTCATCCCACTGCTGGTTCACTACATTCGTTAAGAGTTCTTCCTCTCCCCACTGAGCTTCTGCTACCAACCCATGTCCCCTGATGGTCCGTATATGCTGGTCCAGTTGTCACTCTTACAATTACCAAGCCCAAGAATGAAAATAAAACCTGACCAATAGACTATAGAGGAACAATTTAATCACAACTAATTATCCAAAGTAAAAGAGAACTAATGAAGAAAAAAAAAAACTAAATTATAAATAGCATTTCTATTGCAACCAGGGAACTTTAAAAAAGAATTTTTTTAAAAGATCAAGTTTTTTAAAAAAGAGAACAAATGTCTTGGGAGGAGAAAAAAACAAAACTGTCAAATATAGTCATATACCACCTAACAACAGTTCAGTCAACAACACATTGCCTATGTGACTACGGTCCAGTAAGGTTATAATGGAGGCAAAAATTACTGCTGCCTAATGATAATCATAGCTGTAAACAAAAAATCCTGTGTGTGTAATGAGGTCACTGGTTTGTATTTCCTGCAGTCAGCCCTTGACAACCTGGGGGTTAGGAGCACTGACCTCAAATCAAAGCCCAGTGGAGAACATAACTTTTGACTCCTCCAAAACTTTACGAACAGCTTGCTATTACCTTTCTGGTAACATAATTAATACATATTTTATAAGTTATATGTATTACATACAGTGAAAAATGTGTGAAAACCATGAGAAATCACTTTTTATAGAAATAAAATTTACCATAGAGCTAAAGCACTCTCTTGGAGATGATTAACATCACACAGAACATGGAGAATCCTTGTAATTCTGGAGTTCACCATAACAGTAATAAGACGCAGCTACAAAACTACTATAGTACTACAGTATTACTACAGTTAATACTGCATCAAATACTTATTTACATCTCTGTAAATGAGATGTAAACTGCAAATGGTACAGTGTATGGTGTCTACACATACATTCTGATCATTCTTAACTTTCTATAACAGACTGCTACACATTTTATGGTACTAAAAGATAAAATGGACTACTCCCTACATGTATTTAAGCATTCATGACATACCAAGCATTTCCTTAATATTTCCAAGTTATGTAGTTTGTCTTCAAGTGTTTTTAAATTATCACAAATCTCCAAAAATTAAAGGTATAAAGAAATTGACATATAAGTAGACTCATGTAAGTTCAAACCTGGGCTGTTTAAAAATCATCTGTACTATATTTTTATTGTTATTTTAGAGTGTACTCCTACTTAGAAAAGTTTGCTGTAAAACAGCATTTTGTATTTTATTAGCAGCAGCTTCATGTATGTTGCACTTACCACTTCTCAAGTGTAACAAGAAGACACAGCAAGTAATTGATCTACTTTATGTAGCCAATCTATTATTTGTGGATACTGGCAAAACAGACATTTCTAGATAGGCTCTAATTTGAAAAGTAAAACTGCCATTCATTCTGGGGGTGAAGGTTACTCAAAGTAGTTTGGATAAAAAAAAAATTCAGATTAAAGATTCAAAGAAGGGAAAACACTGTTTATGTGTTAAAGAAATAAGTCAGGCTACCAGTCCTTATTTTAAAAATCTTCTTTAGTTATTGTCTTCATTTTCATAGTATTTTTATTTGTGCCTTTCATTCCGTGATGAATGTTACCATTTTTTTCCTTTTTCTTCTAATACCCACTCTTGACTTTTTTATCTTTTCTATTGTTTGTTCTTATTTCAGTAAATGTTGCTATAATTTCTTTCATTATCTATTTTCTATGGTTTTATTTTGTTGTATTTCTTTTAATATATGATAAAAGATTTATTCACTTATTCTCAGGTTTTCTTTAAAAAATAAATATGGAGATGACCTAAGGGAACCAGAATTTTATTTTACATAAACAAGTAGTCTAGGATAAACAAAAAGTGGTATATCCATATAATGGTATAAAATTACAATGTAGATGAATAAACCTTTAAAACATTTTAATAAATGTAAAAAGCCAGACATAAAAGACCACAGTTATGAGTCTGTTCATGTGAAATGTACAGAAGAGGCAAATCTACAGAGACATTCCTAGGGTTAGGAGTGGAAAAATGCAAACAACTGCAAGTGGGCACCACAATTCTTTTTGTAGCAAGGTCAACATACTAAAAATCAGACTGCAATGATAGTTGCACAATTCTGTGACTGTTATAAAAATCAGTGCACTTTACTTTAAATGGGCAAATGTAAAGGATACAAACTATATCCAAATAAAGCTGTCAACAAAATAATAAGTACTTTTATATATTTCTAGTAAATATTTTTCATGATTTAAGAAAATCTAGCCTCTGAGAGCCAGTTTTGTGACTCTTAAGATGTATGGATGAACAGCTGATTTAGAGTTGTAATTTTAGGCCGAAATCTTACTTGTTTGCATGCTATGTTAGGACACTTATAAAAGTCAATAATCACATAATTTTAAATTAGTTACAAGATTTATTTTTTTGTAGAAGTTTTAAGTCAATATCTAAATAAAAACAAAAATTTTAATTTATAGTTACAAATGCTTTATGAAATGATCAAATTTACTAAAATTTGCTATAGAGAAGAATGTATATTTAAGAAGTACAATGTATATTTAAGTTTTAAATTTACAAATTTAAATAACTGTGAACATAAGTTAAAAATCAAAGAAGGTATGTGTTATCTCCTCTATATACAAAGGTACCCCATAAAGGAGATTACTTGTAAAATCTCATATTTAATAAGAAGGGCCAGTAAAATGTTTATACAGAGCTCAGCAGTGTGAGAATACAGGAGATATGTTTTAAAAACATGTTCTGCCATAAAGATACTTATAATTCTAGTCAAGGAGTAAAAATTAATACACTATCTACTATCATGCAGACACTCTAATCTCTATCTCTTGCCTCAGAGCATATTTCTAATATGCCCACTTCATCTTGTTCCCAGATATCCAATACCTCAAAAAGCAAATCAAAATCATTTTCTTTCTTTTTCTACAACTCAATCATTGACTGCTGAATTTCTTTCCATGAAAATGACATCACCAATTCTTCCTCCATTCCAAGTAATTCAGATTAGAAATCTCTAGCAGTCATGATTCTGTTAAGTAAGGGAGTCTTCCAGTCAGAATTCTGTTCATTCTATTTCAGAAAGATCCCACCAAATCTGTTCTTTTACATTCCTAAACTTAGGCCATCACCACTTCTTACCTTAACAATTATAATCAATGTCAGTCTTATTAATAACATTTATCATTAATTGAGCCTTTATGTGATACCATGCAAGCACTGTGATCAGGTACCTCATATACAATGCAACAAAATCTTCAGAGGAACACAGTGAAACAATTATTATTGCCACTTAGTACAGGTAAGAAAACTGAAAAATCAAAGCAGCTAAACTATTCCAACTACAAAGAGGTTTAAAAACCAGGACTTTGATTCTAAAACCTAGGCTCTTTTCACTTTATTACATTACCTATTAATGATATCTTTGAACTTCTAATTCATCTTACTTTTTCAGCATTTCCCTACACCATTATCTCTACCAGAACCCATCCTTCACACTGCTACTAAACTTTATTCTTTTTAGATTTTAAAAACATTTGATGCCTTTCCACTGACAATACTGAAGACTTTAATTTCCTAGATGACTTCCAAGATCATAGATCTGATCTCATGCTACCTTTCCAGTCTCCCCTGCTATCATTTTCTATATAAAGTGTGCTCTAGTCACATATATGAATCACTACATACATTTCACTGCTTACACATTACATTTCAAAGCTTCCACATCCTTTGAACATAGTATGTCCTCTGTCTACAATGTTCTTACTACAATACTCAATCTAGTAATTGCAGTGCATCCCTTATCTCACCAAGTCCTAGGGCAAAGTTAGGAACATCCTTCATCAGTGCTGAAGTTATATTACGTATAAACTAACTTTATTTACTTATATGACATTTAATCCACTAGATTTAGGGCAAGTACCTGAAGCTTATTCATATTTTAACATCAACTTGTTCCTTAAAAAGTACAGTCCTCAAGAATGCATGTACACAATAAATGTTGGACGAATAACACCTTTTCTAGTTCTTATATCCTTATAGTTAATGACTGGTGGAACATTTTCTGATGACTCCATTTTGTGTGTCTGGCATGCTGAAGAAATATAATAAAACAGAAGCATAACTGATATTTTATGGAAAAAGGATGACTTTCTGTTTCAGCTCAACTAAGTCCCCTGTAACTACAGACTAAATCCATAAACCCAGAACGTAATTAAGGGCTGTTTTTGCTGACCAAAGAACAGAGAGAAAGGCAAACTTTTTTTGTACAAAGTTATAATCACAGCAAAAATAGAAATAAATTGAAAACAATATAGGTACTCAAAAATAGTGGTATTAATAGGGAAAAGGAATACATATTCAATAGATAGAACATTTCCAAAATAATTTCAAATCATTATTCATATAAACACACACAATGCCATAATGGGATTCTAAGATGCTAAGTAACCAAAATCACAAAGACAGTAAGTAGCTGGGTGAGTTGGAAATCTGAGGTCTTTGGGAATCTAAGGGCAGTTTGGGTTCATTTTTTTGTTATATCTAACTGTCTTAGGTGGAGTAATTATGCTTAGAAAGAAGCCATTTAAATGCAAATCTGAAGTTGATTAGGAATGAGTCAATTACATCAGCAGTTCAAAATCTCTAGGCTACAATCCCTTAGAGAACCTCAGTCATTACAAGGTCAGTAAATCCACATGAGCACTGCTTATAAATTGAATAAAAATGTGCCTGCATACACAGTCACGACTCTTTTGAACACATCTTGCTGTGAACAAAAAATATGAAGGGGGGACAAATGACGTAAATGAGGAGGAGGAGGAAGATGGTGGTGGTGGTGACAAATGTGTAGTTTAGGGTAAACAGGAGTAAAAGTAGAAAAACAGGGTCAAGTCAGAAGATAAACCCTGGTAAACCTTTACAGATAGCACTGAGAAGTGCTGGGGAAGTGCTGAGTGAGGAAGAAGGCATTTAAAATGGTTATGGTTTAGATATGGTTTGGGTGTGCCCCGTGCCCCCAAGGGGTTCATGTCCTGGAAGCTTGGTCCTCAGTATAGGGATGCTTAAATAGTGGAATCTTTAAGAGGTGGGGCCAAGTGGGAGGTTATTAGTCGCTGAGAAGAATTAATGCTTTTCTCATTGGAGTGTATTCTCCTGTGACGTTAGGGTGTTGAAGGGAAGCCTGGCATATACCCTGAACAACTCTATTCTATGCTTGTAGACATGCTTCTTTTGCATGCAGCTGGTTCTCTTTCCGCTTCTCCACCATGGTGTAATAGCCAACGGGCCCTGGCCAAGGTGCAGGTACCATGCTGTTCTGACTCTTCAGTCACCAGAAGGTGAGACAAATAAGCCACTTTCATTTACATGTTACCCAGTCTCAGTTATTTTGTTATTGCAACACCAAACAGACTAAGATGAAGAAAAAGAACATTTTCTGAATTAAGTAAGGGAGCATACCACATTCAAAACAAAGTTTTAGGCAGAGGGAACGACACTGAAGCAATCAAGATATGGTCTAAAGTACAATATATGTGAGGGAAAAAGTGGGAGATAAGGCCAGAGATCTAGAGGCCAGACCATACAGGCCATGGTAAAGGGCCTAGAATTAATTTAATAGAAATCCATTAGAGTTTTATATTTGGGTAATTGTAAAGGTAACATGAACAGATTTTATTAAGATTACCAGGTGGTAACACAGAGAATAATTATAAGATAAGGCATTATAAGGTGAGTGTTATTGTAACAGGTTTGGCAAGAGATACAGTGGGTTAAACTGGAGCAGTAGCAAAGAAGGTGGATAGTAACTAGACATACAATATATTTTGAACATAAAATCAACTTGCCTTGATGATGTACTGTTGTAGAAAAAAAAAGGGAAGGCATTTTTAAAAGATAACACTTAATAGGGCTGGGGCTGTAGCTCAGTGGTAGAGCACTTGCTTAGCATGTGTGAGGCACTGGGTTCAATCCTCAGCACCACATAAAAAAACAAATGAATAAAATAAAGGCATTGTGTCCACTTACAACTTAAAAAATTTTAAAAAGACACTTAAACTTTTGGTCTGTAGAATGAGTGAATGATAGTTAAGTTTTCTAGAATGGAGACAACTGAAAGAAAAACAGGTTTAGTAGAAAGCTAGTTCAATTTTGGATAAGCCTCTCAGATATCAAAGTAGTACATGTAGAGGCATCTGGATAGAGGAGTTTGAGTTAAGGATGTAAAACTGGGGATCAGCAAACTATCAACAGAATTTAAAGTCTTGCATTTAGATGAGGTCATATTAAATAAATGAGGGCAGATAATAAAAAAAGAAAGGAACAAGACTGAATACTGGAGCCTCCCATTCCTAATAGTTCATCCCAAAATTTAAAAATTAAGACAGAAAAGAGACTAAAATTTAAAATCAAGCCTTATTTATGGTTTTATCCCCACCATATAGCCAACAACTTGGTTGTAAGTATTGAAAAAATACTAGCTGGTCTGAACAAATAACTATACATATCTCACTAAATAAAATCAGTGTGTATCTTACTCCATCCTCATTCCACACCTGAGATGATTTTTGGAAGCAAATACATTTCTTTTAATATAATCAAACACATTTTAAAATAATAAAATACATTTAAATGTATGTAATTTATATATTAAAAATCATTACTTCATACCATACTTCCAAAATTCCAAAATTCCAAAATGTGGCCATACAAAAAATAAAATCTCAGTATAGAACCTGCTGCAATAAGCTTCAGCATGTTTTAGAAATTTTTAAATTCTACCAAAGTTTCAGTTATCTTTCAGACATATACTTATTTATATAAAGTAAACTCTTACTAGTAATCCCCCGCTCAAACACCTTCAATGATTACCTATTGTTTGCAAAATAAAATCCAATCCTTTAAAGAGTCTGGCTTTTAAACCCTTCCAACACACGCTAAACTCCCAAGTATACTCAATTCAAGTCTGTCTCTCAAACATACCTTGCTTCTCTTTGTTCTGATCCCTCTCTTCACTCTTGCTTCTGTCTAAAATATTCTTCTCTGAAATCTCAATAGTCTTTTAAAATTAAATTTATATATGTATATATATATTTTTTAAGTTATTGATGGACCTTTATTTTATTCATTTATTTATATGCAGTGCTGAGACTCGAACCCAGTGCCTCACATATACTTGGCAAGCATTCTACCACTGAGCCACAACCCCAGCCCTCTCAATAATCTAAATCCTATTGTCAAGGTCATAGCTTCAAAGTCCCTTCCAACTGTTATCTTATTTCTCAAGTGATTTCCAGGATAGTATCCTTCACTGTATTCCCCCTTCATTTTCAATATGAAGGGACATGTTTTATGTATTCAAGTGAATTTTATAATCAATGTTGTATTGTAATAGAAAGAGCACTATTACTTCAGGAAGTAAGAAATGTAGTGGTTAATGTAGTGGATTCCTGAACTGAAATTTTTGATTCTCCAGTTTTGAACATTTATTAGTCCTTTTAAAGCCTCACTTCCTTGGCTTTAAAAATTATTTCTAGGAGGATTAAACAAATATTTGCTAATTGTTTAGAATGGTATATGGAAACACATTAGAAACACTCTATTATTAAGTGTTGGAAGAAAAACAGAAAGCAGAGAGGTTGTATTTTTGTTTTTTAATTCCTCTTTGGTTCCCTATGATTTATAAAACATGTACAACATGTACATACAACAATAATTATAAATCTAAGTTGGTGGGTAAACAATGTATAAAGATTTAAGGGAGAGAACTACATTATGACCAAAATATTTTGCATATTACTGAAATCTAATTGTTATTCATTTAAAACAGACTGTTAGAAATTAAGATGTTAATTACAATGCTCAAGGAAAACACTAATAATTTAAAATGTATAGTAAAAGAAATGAGGAGGGAATAAAAATGGTAACTAAAAAAATATCTGTATGACACCAAAAAAAGGCAGTCATGAAGGGCTTGAGCAAAATCCATGAAAGCTATTTGGGGGCGTGGGGGGGTATGGCAGAGATACTTCTTTACCAGCAATTACATTAAGTATAAATGGAGCAAACTTCAATTAAAAGGCATGAAAGGGCAGAATGGATTTTAAAACATGATCCAACTTCATGCATTCTATCCACTTTAGAGCCAGAGACACAAAAGAAGTTGAAAATGAAAGAAAAGAAAAAAGTGTACGTAAGCTATAACCAGAAGAGATGGAGTGACTATACATTAGCCCCCTTTTCAACAAGGGACTAATTCCAAGATTTCAAATGGTGGCCTGAATCTATAAATTATTACTGAATCCTAGATGCACAATGCTTTTTCCTATACATACAAGCTTATAATTAAGTTTAATCTATAAACTAGGCACAGTAAGAGATTAACAATACCTAATAAAAAAGAACTGTAACAATGTAATGTGATAAAGTTATATGAAGGATTCCTCTTAGTCTAAACCTACTCTTGAATCTGTATAATCATTCCTTATTTACAATATATGGCTTGGTGTCACTCATTTTGGGGAATAGCTTGATTAAGTCTTTGTATTGGCTCAATACTTCCTGGTAAAACACTTTGATGTTAAATGAAAATCATTTTCTGTTCATGCTTTCCATCCACCAATTTAATGCCTTTTCCATTTTAACTGAGCATTTATCATTGTACACTGTGGCTATAATTTACAGTTCTTAGTGTGATGGCAAAACTAGCACCAATTTCTTGTTACTGCTTCACAATTTCACATATATATCTATTGTTTTTACTACAGATCTTAACAACCTTAGCATATAATTTTTTTTCTTTTTTAATAGTCAAGAACTTTCACCTTTTCACTTAAAGGAAGCACTCTACAGTTTCTCTTTAGCATACTAGAATTGCCAGCATCACTACCCTTGTGCTTTGGGGCCATTAAGTAAATAACATTAACTTGAACACAAACACTATGATACCATGATAGTTTATGTTATAACTGAGATAGTTTCCAAGTGACAGGAGTATATACAGCCACGGATATGCTGGACAAAGTGATAATTCATGGCCCACCAGATGGTGTGAAATGTCATGACACTACTCAGAAGGGCACTGAATTTAAAACTTATGAACTGTTAATCCTAAAATTTTCTATTTTCGGGTTATAGTTGGTTGCAGAGAACTGAATTTTGGCAAGCAAAAAACCTTGTAGAGGGAGGGAGGGCTACTGTATTAATATCAGATGAGGGCTGGGATATAGCTCAGTGGTAGAGCACTTGCCTAATATGTGTGAGATATGGGTTCAATTCCCAACAATGCAGGGGGAAAAAAGATAAATGTATCAGTTGAAACAGATGTTGCAATGGTCTGAATGCTTGTGTACCTCCCTGCCAAGCCTTTATGTTGAAATCCTACCCCACCAATGATAGTATTAGGAAGTAAAGCCTTTGGAAAGTGATTAAATCAAGATAGAGAGTCCTCGTGAATGGATTAGTACTCTAATGAGAGAGACCATCATGAATCAGAAAGTGGGCCCTCACCAAACACTAACTCTACTTCCCATAGTCTCCAGAACTATGGGAGATTAATTTCTTTTGTTTATAAGCCATCCAGTCTATGGTATTTTGTTACAGGAGCCTGAACAGACTAAGACTACGAACTGACAGGAGTAGGTAATACTATAACGAATATCTAAAAATATGGGAGCTGCCTGTCCACTCAGTACTGTGGGTTGAACTCAGGGTTCTTGACCTACTACATCCCCAACTCTTTTCATTTTTTGTTTTGAGACAGGTTCTCACAAAGATAACCAGGCTGACTTCAAACTTGCTGTTTTCCTGTTTCAGCTTTCTAAATTGCTGGTTACAGGTTATGTGCCACTGTATCCAGTATGGCAGCTGTTTTTGGAGTGGATAATTGATAGAGACTGGAAGAGTTTTTGTTGTTGTTGTTTTGTTTTTATTTTGTGGTGCCAGGGATTTGAACCCAGGGCCTTGTGCTTGTGAGGCAAGCACTCTACCAACTGAGCTATATCCCTAACCCGAGACTGGAAGAGTTTTGAGGTACATGCTTTAAAGAGTTTTGTTGCCAAGAACAAGTTGTTATAGGTGATTATGGTGAGGACTTAGGAAAAGAACAGAACCGAGAGACTGCTTCAATCTTAGAGAATAACTATTAAGCAGTTATGAACAAAATTTTGCTAGAAATACAGACAGTAAAGACTTTTCTAATGAGATCCCAGAAAGAAACAAGGGACATGTTACTGAACAATAGAGTTGTTAGTCCCCTTGTTATGAAGTTGTTATGGTTTAGATATAAGGTGTCCCCCAAAAGCTCATGTGCGAGACAACGCCAAGAACATTCAGAGGTGAAATGATTGTTATGAGAGCCTTAATCCAATCAGTGAATTAATTCTCTGATTGGGACTGAGTAGTAAGTGAAGCCAAGTAAGGTGTGGCTAGAGGGGGTGAGTATTGGGGGGGGCATGCCTTTGGGGTATGTATTTTGTGTATCTCTGCTTCCTGATGTCATGTGCTGACACTCTTCTGCCATAATGTTTAGCCGCACCTCAAGTCCCGAGGAATGGAGCTGGTTATCTATGGATTCAGATCTCTGAAACCGTGAGCCCCCCCAAAAAACTTTTCCCCCTTTAAAATTGTTCTTGTCAGGTCCTTTGGTCACAGCAACAAAAAAGCTGCCTAAAACAAAAGTGGAAAAGAACTTGGCTGAACTGTGTTCATGTCCTATGTTTTGCAACAAATCAAACATGTGAACGATAAAAATGAATGTTTAGCTGAGGAAATAACTAAGCAGTGTTGAAGGAAGACCTGGTTCCTCCTGACTACTTAGAGGGAAAAGGGAAGAAATTTTTTATCAAAAGGAGAAAATAGATGAAAGATTAGGCAAATTCTAAGTTTACACATTTATACAGTATAAGGAATGAGAAACATGTTTAGTAGAGAATGTCAAGGGTATGGCCAAATAACCATCTGATAAAAAAGACTTAGTCAGCTAGTACCTACCACTCAAGTTAAATTGTGAAGGCTATTCAGAAAGCAGGCTATCCTTCTCACAAGACCAGGATGAAGAAGCCCTAGCTAACACAGGACCATAAAGAGCTCCCAACAGGGCCAGTAAAGTCATTCACTCACACACAAGTCATCCTTGGAGAGCAATGGGTATGTGACTCAGATACAGACCTGCCAAAGAGGTTGGTCTATTAATAATAGGTGGGGGAGTACCAACCTATTGGGTCCAAAAGATGGTATCCTCCCTATCATCTTCAGTGAGTCTGGAAGGAGTATGGGGTATCAGGAGAGATTATTCTTGGGCCTGAAGATTTTATATTGTTTGCCCTACTGGATTTTAAACTTGCTTAGGGCCTATTACCTCCTTCTTTGTTCCTATTTCTCCTTTTTGAAATGGGAATATATATCCTATACTTACCCCACCAATATACTTTGGAAGTATATAACACGTTTGATATCATAGCAAATATATTTAGAGGAAGGGTGTATCCTAAGGTCTGGATGTTTGTGTCCTCCCCCAATTCCTATGTTGAACTCCAAATCCCCAAGATGAAATGGGATTAGAACATGGGGCTTTTACGAGATCAAAGCTCATGAGAGCTATTAAAACAACTAAGTAGTGTCTCAATAAAAGACTCCCAAGAAAGACTCTTCTTTTTTTGGGGGGGGGGTGCTGGGAATCGAACCTAGGACCTTGTGCTTACAAGGCAAGCACTCTACCGACTAAGCTATACAGCTATCCACGAACTAGGAAGCATGCTCTCCCCAGATCCCAAATCTGTCAGAACCTTGATCTTGGCACTCACAGTCAAAACAACTAAGGAAACAAGTTTCTTTTATTTATAAGCACCTGGTCTATGTTATTCCGTTATAGAAGCCCAAACGGACTAAGACAGACATTAAGATAAAACCTGTTAAAAAGACATAGTATGTAATGATAAACAGTCAATCCATCAAGATTTAATATTTTTAAAACATTTGAACTTAATGACAGATTTCCAAAATACATTAAAACTGACAAAACTGAGGGAAAGATGGGTCAACAAAAATATCTAGACTTAAACATCTCACATTTTTTAAACTTTAAATCTTTCATATGTTTAATAAAGTGTCAATCATTGGAAAGACATTATCTGATGTGTAAATGCATCTCATTTCTATAATACAACCTTTTATATAGCACTTAGACAAAGTTGGAACAAAAATATTTAGTTTCATACTTAGAACTTTCATCTATTCGGGGTTGGGGAGATACCTCAGTTGGGAGTGTTTGCCTTGCAAGCACAAGGCCTTGGGTTCAATCCCCAGTACTGCCAAAAAAAAAAAAAAAAAAAGGACTTTCGTCTATTTTCTGGCTGTTGACCTTTTAAATTTACATACTGAAACAATCCTTATGAAATTTCTGAATTTTCCCCAATTATTCCTCTTAATAAAATACTTTATGCCATTTACTTTAGCTGAAACACGGCTGAAACTATCAGTACTCATTGTATATAGAAGCACCTGTTACAATTTTAACTCAGTAACTTTGTTTGCAGTAAAGACTCAGAAATAATCTTAAACTATTTTCACTAACCAATTTACAAAAACACATTTAATACTCAAATATATATTACCTTATGGAATTCAAGAAGTACTTGAATTTAGTATTTTAACTTTGCAAATTAGTCAGATGTCTCCTCTAAGCACATTGATGAAAATTAATCCCATTTCTGGAATTGAACCCACTGCCTTGCATGTGTGAGGCAAGTACTCTACCACTGAGCTGCAGCCCAGGTCCCTACTCATTTTAACTGTTAACTTTAGGTTACCCATGAAAACCAAGCTATCAGACAAGAGTGGTTAACAGTATAAATAATCTTTTCCCTGCTAAAGAAAACATTTTTAAGCAATGGACATTACACTTCAAACATTTTTATAGAAATCAACACTCTGTTGATTGCCTAACTATCTAGAAAAATGTGTGGGTTAATAATTTTAAAAGATTTTTACACCCCACTTTTAATAATGAATGGTACAGCTAAAAAAGAGAAATAGGAGACTTGAACACTATCAACTAGACCTAAAAATACTACACAGAATATGCCAACCAACATCAGAAAACACATTCTCAAGTACACAGAAACATCCTCAAAGTGAGACCATACGTTTAATTACAAAAAAAACTCAATAAATTCTAAAAAGACAAAGCATGTTAGGTATCTTCTCCAACCACAATTTAATGAAATTAGAAATTAACTGGAAAACTCACAAATACATGAAAATTAACACATTCTTAAGCAATCACTTAGTAAAAGAAGTAATCACAAAAAGTTGAAAATGAGGAAAGAATGAAAAGGGAAACAGAACATTCCAAAATGTATGGGATGAACTAAAAGCAATGCTCAAAGGAAATGTATACCTGTAAATATCTACATTTAAAAAAATGAAGAAATATTTCAAATGAATAACCCAACAGCCTCCAATGTTTTAATCCATTTTATCTTGAGGAATTAGAAGAAACTAAGAAGAAAGGAAATAAAAGAGACTAGGGTGGGACCGAGGATAGAGCACTTGCCTAGCCTGCATGAGGTCCTGAGTTTAGTCCCTAGAGAAACACACACACACACACACATACACACACCCCTAGGGACAGATTTTTGAAAGGAGAGAATAGAACAGAACAGAATAGAATGAAATGGAATGGAATGGGGGGCAGTCATTGAAACCAAAACTTCTCTAAAAAGACAAACAACAGTAATAAAACTTCAGCTAGACTGATCAACAACAACAACAACAAAGAAAATGAACTTAACTAAAACCAGGAGTGAAACTAGGGACATCATTACTCTCATTACCAATCTTACAAAAAGGACTGTAAACACTATTAAATATTTTATGCCAACAAACTAGGTAACCTAGACAAAATAGACAAATCTCTAGAAACAAAATATCAAAACTGAACCAACAAGAAATTTTAAAGTCTGGCTTATCCATAACAAGAAAAAAGACTAAAACAAAAATAAAACTTCCAACAAATAAAAACCATTTGGCTTCACTGATAAATTTTACCAAACATTTAAAGAAAAACTAACACTAATCCTTTTCAAACTCTTACAAAAATGAATAAATAAACATTTACTAAATCTCATTCTATGAGGCTAGCATTATCCTAATACCAAAACTAGACAATGACATCACAAGAAACTACAGACCAGGGCCGGGGCTGTAGCCAGGCACAGCGCTTGCCTAGCACGTGTGAGCCACTGGATTCAATTCTTAGCACCACATAAAAATAAATAAAATAGGGGCATTCTGTTCATGTACAACTACCAAAAAAAAAAAAAAAAGAAAAAAGAAAAGAAACAAAACTACAGACCAACACCCCTTACAAATACAGATACAAGAATCTTTAAATAAACACTAGCAAACCAAATTCGGCAGCATATTAAATGGACTAGTCATTGTGGGTAGTTTAGGAAGCAAGAGTGGTTCAACATACACATATCAGCTGGGGAAAAAAAAGTCTGTCACCAAATTAATAGAACAAAGTAACAGTGAAAGATTGAAAGCTTCCCCAATCAGGTACAACACAAGGATGTCCACTCTTACCACTTTTTTTAAAGTTGTTGATGGACCCTTTTTTTTTTTTTTTTTAAAATATGAGGTGCTGAGAATCAAACCCAGTGCCTCACACGTGCTAGGCAAGCGCTCTACCACTTAGCCACAACCCCAGCCCACTACTTCTTTTTAAAATTGTCTAGACATTCTAGTCAAAGAAATGAGAAAAAGAAAAGGAATCCAAAATGAAAAAGAAGTAAGGCTACCACTTTTCACAGATGACATGATTTTTAAATTTCAGTAGTGAGGTTGAACTCAGGGATTTGCACATGCTAAATAAGCACTCTACCTCTGAGTCACATTCCCAGATCTTTTTGAAAACACTATTTTGGGACAAGGTCTCCCTAAGTTACCCACACTGGCTGGGAAACTCATCATTCTTCTGCTTCAGGTTCCTGAGTTGCTGGGATTATAGGTATGCACCACCACATAAAGCAACATGATCATATGTATAGAAAATGCTTTAAAAATCCACCCCCCAAAATCTATTAGATCTAATGAACAAATTCAGCAAGATCTAATAACAAATACAGTCCAGTTAAGGAATAAACTGGAGAAATCACAATTTATTATCTCAAAACTATTACAAAGCTATGGCAATAACAAATGTGGTGACTGCACAACAATGTATACAAGGACCAGCAGAAAAGAACTAACAGACCAGAAATAAAGTCATATGGCCAATTTTTTCTGTTTTGGGGGGTGGGGACATTACTGGAAATTGAATTCAGGCGCACTTTACCACTGAACTACATTCCCAGTCCTTTTTAGTTTTTATTTTGAGACAGGATTTTGTTAAGTTGCTGAGGTTGGCCTTGAACTTCTGATCATCCTGCCTCAGCCTCCCGAGTTATGAGATTATAGGTGTGTGGCCAGTTCATTTTCAACAAGGGTTCCAAGACTATCCAATGGAGAACTGTTTTTTCAATAAATGGTGCAAAAGAATAAAGTCAGAATGATGCCTTACACTGAACACAAAAATTAACTCAAAATTTAAGGAGTGAATACTTTGGGAGAATACATATGGGTAAATATTTATGACTTTGGACCTAGCAATGGATTTTGAGACATGACACTAAAAGTGTAAGCATCAAAAGAAAAAGGGAAATCTGAATTCATAAATACTAAACACTTCTACAAGTCTGAAAACATTATCAAAAGTGAAAAGACAACCAACCCAAAAAATAGAAAATTTTTACAAATGATATAGTCTAGTATCCTAAATAAAGAACTCTTACAACTCAATAAAAAGGATAACTCAAGTAGAAATGAGCAAAGGGCTTGAATAGACATTTCTCCGAAGACTTACAAATGGCCAATGCATGTGAAGAAGATGCTTAACAGTACCAATATGGAAATGCAACTGTTATGGTTTAGATGTGAGGTATCCCCTTAATGCTCATGTGTGAGACAAAGCAAGAGGGTTTAGAGTAATGATTGGGTTATGAGACCCTTAGCCTAATCAGGGCATTAAACCAGGTAGGAATTAACTGGGTGGTACAGGTGTGGCTGGAGGAGGTAGGTAATGGGAGGGGTGCCTTTGGGGTATGTATTTTGTCCATGGAAGGGGGGAGAGCGCGCTCTCTCTCTCTCTGCTTCTTACTGTCATGTTCAGAGCTGCTTTCCTCCACCACACTCTTCTGTCATGATGTTCTGCCTCACCTAGGGTTCACAGCAATGGAGTCGACTGTCTATGGATTGAGACCTGTAAAATCATGAGTGACAAATAAACTTTTCCTCCTCTAACACTGTTCTTGTCAGGTCGTTTGGGCAAAACAAAACAAAATAAAACAAAAACAAAAACTGACTAAAACATGAAACTGAAAATCATAGTAGGATACCACTTCACACCCACTAGGATTGCACTGGGGCAATGGGGAGGGGGAGATGACCATCTTTATTTAAAATCACTAAGGGGAATACATATCAAGAAAATTAGAAAAGGACATCCCTTTTAACAAAGACATGGAATAAATTTTAAAGACCCAAATGTTAGAACTTTAAGTAGAACCTGACCAACACAAATTCACAACTGAAATTCTTTATTTTGAATTAACATTCTAATACTAAGAGAAACATGACAAGTCAACAAACTACTAAGAATGTCATTTTTAAAAGATTTGATTCACTAAACTCAAAACACAGTGAGTCCAATTCTTAAAGCTTTACATTATTCTCTGTATTCAAATGAGTTGATATTCTTAATAACTGTAAACCATGTGTTTCTTTAATTTAATTACTAAAGTCTGGCATGGGGGGGCACACCTGTAATTCCAATAGCCTGGAAGGCTGAGGCAAGAGGATTGCAAGTTCAAAGCCAGCCTCAGCAATTTAGTGAGGCCCTAAACAACTCAGCAAGACCCTGTCTCTAAATTTAAATATCAAAAAGAGCTGGGAATGTGGTTCAATGGTTAAGCACCTCTGGGTTCAATCCCTGTTACCAAAATATAAAAAATAAAATAATTACTGAAGCCAAAATAATGTAATATGATTTAACACTGTTTTCCCACAAGGTCTATAAAGATTTCCAGACGGCTGGGGAGATAGCTCAGTTGCCCTGCAAGCACAAGGTCCTGGGTTCAATCCCGAGTACCGCCAAAAAAAAAAAAATTCCAGAAAATATCCTATTGAACAGTGATAGATTTCTAGGTGGGACAAAACTATTTAGGTTAAGTATGCAGAAATAACTTTGAAGTTCTGAAACTACAAAAATATCTGGTATCTTTGATATGATAAAATTTGTATAAGCACATACATATGACCCCCACATTACACATATTCAATGCATAGCTAAGGTCAAAAGGTAGGTGCGAAGTTCCTCAAGTAAAAGAAATGAAGGAGAATCTGAAAGGCACAGTTCAGGGTGCGAATATGATACACTGAGTGGATTATATATGGATAACCTAGCAATGTGGGTTTTAACATTCATGCAGAGATACAAGAGGTACAGACTCTTAGAAAAGTCAGGACCCTAGAACAATGAATGTTATTCAAAAGTGTGCCACTTTAGTAACTGGCAGCTTGGTTTCCTAGAAAAGAAAACTCTTGGATCCATACTCAGACCTACTGAGTCAGAACCTCTGGAAATGGGTTCAGGAACCTTAAAGAAGCTTTCAAGGAGATTCATATACTTACTAAAATTTGAGAAGTGTTGTCCCAGAAACACTGCTCCCTTAGGTGCAGTAAGGATTGAATGGAGGGGGAAAATAACCTATCTGCTAGCAAAAGAGATTTATTTTCACTGCTTCTCCTAGGAAGAGCGAAATGAAGTTTTCTTGGAGAAACTGAACCCCTTGTACTCAAGCCTTGTGCTCAAGTTTCAGAATTCAAATACACACTACTTGCACAGTTCTCAAAATGTTTTGGTCCCAGGATTACTTTAAACTCTCCAAAATTACTGAGGACCCTAAAGAGTTTTTCTTTATGTGGGTAACATTTGTTGTGTTTGAAATTTAAAAAGAAAAACTTAAAACCCCCAAAACACAAGACTCACAATCCATTAGCTGCCAGAATAATAATATCATTACATCCCAAACCTCTGGAAAACTTCACTAGAGAATGAAGGGTAAAAAGGCACATTTCAGTATTACAAAAACACTGTTGGCCTGAGTTCAGGGATCCCTGTGCTACATTTTGAGAACCACTACACTATCTGAATTGTCTAGGAACTCCTAACTATAAACATAGAGTTGGTCCTCTGTGTTACTAAAGTGGATGGAGGGTGCTAGTAAGGAGAAACTCTTGGAATCTGTTCACCTAGTATTTCTATGGGAGTGGTGAGGGCGGGGGACATTTGGTAAAACACAAGCCCTCCCACAATTAAAAAACAAAAACTACAATTTAAAGAGAACAATCTGTCATAGCAATGAGAAAACAACAAACAGGAGCAAAGTCCCAAGAACTTAATGTTAAAATTGTATAAATTTACCGTTATTACAGAGAAAAATATTATATATTTAGTAGTACAGCATATTAATACATTTTTGAAATGATATATCATTGTTGCATATGCTATGATATAAGGCCTGAGAATGCTAGGCAGGGCTCTACCACTGAGCTACATTTCCAGTCTAGATTCCACATTTCTTAACCTTTAAGAAACTTTTCTCTAGATTCAGCCATTCCAAAATGTACACATATATCAAAACATATTGTACACCACAAATACACAAATACAACTTTCATGAACTATAATAATTAATTTAAAATAAACTACTACCTCAGAGAATGAGAAGACAAAGCATAAAATGGGAGAAAATTTTGCAGAAGACACCTGATAAAGGGCTGTTATTCAAAATAATACATTCTTAAAATTCATCAAAAAGAAAACAACCCAAATGCCAAGTGGGCAAGACTTTAACATACACCTAAAAAGAAAATACACAAATGGCAAATAAGCATATGAAAAGTTCCACATATCAGTAAGAAATAACAAATTTAAAAAGTGAGATTCTACTACACACTTATTAGAATGGGCAGAATACAGACATCAAATGTTGGTGAGGATATGGGGACACAAGGACTCTAATTCACTACTGGTGGGAATGTAAAATAGTAGTCACTGTGGAAGACAGTTAGCAGTTCCTTATAAAATTAAACGTACTCTTATCATACAACCAGCATCACACTTTTGGTATTTACCCAAATGAACTGACAACATGCCCACATAAAAACCCGCAAATGAGGGGCTGGGTTTGTGGTTCAGTGGTAGAGTGCTCGCCTAGTATACATGAGACCCTGGGTTCAATTCTCAGCACCACATAAAATAAAATAAAAATAAAAGCATTCCTGGTTCTGTGTTCAAAGCCAGGACAGCTGGCTCCAGTATGGGTGAACTACATGACAGATCAGTTTCCAGCTCCTCTCCTTTTCCTGCAACTCTGTAGAATCCCAAGACTCTGCTAACAATGTTTGGAAATGAGAAAAGAAATGATCTGAAAAATATCAGCCACCAAAAAGTTTTGGCACTGTGTTCACACACATGGTCCCCACATCCCCAGGGTTGGGTGTTTTGTTTTGTTTTGTTGGGGGGGCTTTTTCATGTTACATCCATATCTGTATTTATATCTTATTTGTTTCACTTTCAAGTGTATCATGGCAAATGTACAGTTTTTTTTTTTTTAATAATGTGCTAGGATTTGCTAAAAAAGAAAAAAAAACTCTTTTGAGTTTGCCCTAGAATAAATAAAACAATTCAAAAAAATAATAAAATAAAATAAAGGTATTGTGTTCATCTACAACTAAAAAAAATTTTTTTTTAAAAATCTGCAAATGAATGTTTATAGCAGCTGTATTCATAACTGTCAAAACCTAGAAGCAACCAAGATGTCCTTCAGTAAGTGAAAAAACAAACTGTGGTATATCCAAATAATGAAATATTTACTGCTAAAAAGAAATGAACCCTTGTATCATGAAAAGGCGCAGAGGAAATTTAAATGCATATAACTGAGTGAAAGAAGTCAATCTGAAAAGACTGACTACATAAAATACTGAACATAGTAAAAAGATCAAAAGTTGGCAAAAAGTAGTGACAGGGAGATGGACAGGCAGAGCATAGAGGATTTTTAGAGCATTAAAACACTAGAATGATGATATATGTATGTTATACACATATATACACACATGAACATCTCACAGAATGCACACCACTGAGAGTGAACCCTAATGTTCAGACTTTAGGTAAGAGTGATGTGTCGATGTAGGTTCATCAATTAAAAAATGTACCACTGTGATATGAGAATGTTCAAGAGCTGAAGCTGCCCTTGTGTAGGGACAGGGGCATACAGGAACACTAAACTTTCTGCTCAATTTTGCTATGAAACTAAAATGGCTCTAAAAAACATTAATTAAAAAAAAAAACTTGTAAATGTTGTATTCAAAGAAAAATATCCACGATTTTCTGAAAAATTGTTAAACTATTCCTCTCTCAACACTTCTGATTTAGGCTGAATTTTCTTCACATACTTCAACCAAAATAACACATGGAAGAGCTGAATGAAAAAAGCAGATATATAAGGATCCAGTTATCTTCTACTAATCTAGACATAAAACAAATTTGCAAAAATGTAAAAATAATGCCCCATTTCTCAATTCTTTTTTGTTTTGGGAAATGAAGATTTTCATGAAAATGTTGTTTAATGTGTAACAAGTTGACTGTTATTTTCAAATTAACTGTTAATCCAATAATTCCTCAAAGTGCTAATTTTTAAAGGTCCTCGGACCAAAAAGATTGAGAACTGCTTTTCTGTGACTCAAAACTCAAACCAAGGTTGGGTGCACACATCTGCAATCCCAGTGACAGGAGGATTAAATTTGATACCAGCCTCAGGAACTTAGCAGGACCCTTTTTTTTTTTGGGGGGGGGTGGGAGGGGGCGGGGTGCTGGGGATCAAATCCAGGGCCTTGTGCTTGCAAGGCAAGCACTCTACCGACTGAGCTATCTCCCCAGCCCCCAGGACCCTGTCTTAAAATAAAAAATCTTATAAAAAAGATTAAGATGTAGCTCAGTGGTAGAGTGCTCCTAGGTTCAATCCCCAGTTTGGAGGTAAATAAAAATAAAACTCAAACCAAGAGCAACAGGAGGCTAGAAGACAGAAGTCAGCACATTAAATACATTAAATCAAGCTATTCATAGAAGAAATAAGACTACTTTCTTCTTACTAAATTATCAAATACTGAAAAGTGGTTAAAAAAAAAAGGAAGACATCAGATAAAGTTTTCAAAAGATTCATTTCTATCATAAGAATCTATAAAATATCACAGTACCACAATACTGGTTAACATTCTCAACCGAAACACCACTGCTTCATATCACAACAGAAAAGTGTACTTCATATCTGCTATATACCATATTCATAAGGAAACAGCATTATAAATACAATTTATAAATACACAATAGCTAACATTCATTAAACTTTTTAAAAACTTGACACTATTTTAATCTAATTTTTATAATGAGATAGGTACTATATCTCCTATTTAAGAGTTCAGAGGTCACAGGGGAAAAAGAGAAGCTGAGATTCAAATGTGAGTTACTTCCCCTGAACAAACCTTTTCTGTAAAAAGCCAGATAATATTTCAGATGTTGCTGGCCATATATAATCTGTCTCTACTTTTTCTTTTTAATACAACTCTTTATTCTAAAAATCATCCTTAGCTTTTGAAGCTCACAAAAACAGATGACTACCCAGATCAGTTTTTCTCAATCGAGTCATTAGAGAAAACTAAGCTCAAATACTGGCAGGCATTTATTTTATGTAAAGAATGTACTTCTCTCCTATACATTCTAAATGGTATTATTTATGTGATCATTGGAAGAATTGATACTTATGTAATCTGTGTTCACTTGTGTTCAATATAAGAAACAAACACGAACTGCAGCATCTTGGCTCTCAGGAAAAAAGGGTTTGTTTTGGCTTGACTTTAATTGTATTGATAACTCACTAATGCCTACAAGGAGAAAATATATAAACCATACACTATTGCTCTACACTTATGTGGTTCCTGTTAAGAATATAGATGACCTAAAAAAGATGGCCTTAAAATATGTTCTGAATGCTAGAAGGTCATGGTATTGTTACCTTTTAAAGTCTGACTATGCCCTCCAGGAAAGAACAAATGATAGAAACACTTGCAAAGTTGTATCATTTCAAGCCCACAGCTCTAAAGGTCACTGAGATTATTAAAAAGAAACGTGAACTAAAAAGCTACACTCCCTTTAGGGTAAGGTCAGTTTAAGCCAAACAGAGCAAAACCAATACCTGAATGCAAAAAGGCCACTGGCTCCTTAAGGATTTTCAATATTAATAGTGAAGCAAATAAAGCAACATTAAAAAGGAGAAGATAATCACTGTGTTGTGAAATAATGTTTCAGTCAATGACAGACCAGGGTATATAATGGTGGTTCCATAAGATTATATCACCTAAGATGTTATAGACATTTTAGGTTCTGTAAGTACACTCTATGATGTTCACACAATGATGAAATTGCCTAACAATGCATTTCTCATTGTAAAACAACATACAACTGAATATGGAGTGCTTAGAATACCATAAAGTTTACAAATTCCAAGTCAATCCTTTTTGTAACACACCAGACATGAAAACAGAATCATAAGGATACAGTACTAATTACTTTTCAACTTAGATAACCATTCTAGAAGGTCTCATACAAAATCCTGCTCAGGGCTGGGGATATGGCTCAGTGTTATAGCATTTGCCTGGCATGTATGAGAGCCTGGGTTTGATTTCCCAGTACTTACTTCATAAGGATTTTATGAGAAATAAACTGGAATTTGGAAAATTAGGCACAGAATGAGTGCTGTGTACACACAGTAAATGGGAAACTAAAACCTAAACAACACAAAACTTCCTCAAATAGCAAAGGAACAACATCAAGCTGAGAATTCACATGGTTATTGAACAAGAGACTGACAATGAAAAGCCCCCTCAGGCCAGCCTTCTCATACCCTTGACTCTTAATCTCAGTGCTACATTCATAGTGAGTACCTACTATATGAAATTACTCAAAACTGAATTCTTTACCTTCTCCTTCAAACCTGCTCCACCCAAAGTCTCCCCATTTTTGGTTAATGGCATCTAAATTTTCAGTTGCTTGAATCAAAAGTTTGAGTCCTCCTTATTTACTCTTTCCTCATCCCCACATTAATCCATAGGAAAATTCTGTTGGATCTACTAATCCTCTACTAATTTAATACATTCACAGTCTTAACCACTTCTCCAACCTTCATCTCTCACTTGGATGGATATAACAACAGCTTCCAACTTACTACTTATACTAATACTCTTGGGTTTCACTACACCCACAACTCCTGGACTATTTTTAACACAGCTACAGGTTAGTTTGCTAAAACTAAACCAGATCACTTTGTATCACTTTGTATCCTGTTGAAAAGCTTACAATACAGATGATTTTACTCGTGGTAAAAGCTGAAGTATTCACAATGGGCTGTAGAGGTTGAACTTCCCTAATTGAAATTCAACATTCAAAACTTTCTGAGCACCAACACAATGCTCAAAAAGTTTTAGATTTGGAGGCATTTCAGATTTTGGATTTTCAGATCAAGGATATTCAAATATGGTCTACACAAACGTTCAAAATCCAGAAACACTCAGAAATCTGAAACACAGCTGGTCTCAAGCATTTTGGATAAAAAACACTTGTACCTTCTGGTGCTAATTTTCCCCCCTTGGTACTGGGGATGGAACCAAGTGGCGGTTAACCACTGAGCCACATTCCCCAGCCCTTTGTTATATTTTATTTAGAGACATGATCTCCACAAATTACTTTAGGGCCTCACTAAATTGCGGAGGCTGGCTTTGAACTCGAAATTCTTCTGCCTCAGCCTCCCAAGCTGCTAGGATTACTGACGTGACTAGCTTATTTTTTGAGAGAATATTCTAAAGGTGGTAGCCTTCCTACTTCACCAAGTCAAGAGGAATGTGTTATCTGTTTTTCCTACTTTTAGTGATACTAAGAATGATAAGGGGATTCAGGATATTAACTTGATCCTACCATTACAAAGTTCCTCATCATTTTTTATCACCTAAAAATTGTTGCATACACTAATAATCTGCCTGGATTCATTATTGTATTATGGGTATAAAATGGTGTTTTCAAACTTTCTTCACTTATTAATGGGAATTTTTCAGTATGAAGATCAACTTCCCACCATTATCAATTATTTGATTACCTTGAACTACATTTTGTGGATTATGGACAGGATAAATGCTTCATTCTCCTCTTTATTTACAAATTTTCAAAAAACCAAGTTGACATCCTTGTAACCTCAGGGTAAAGTACTCGTTTGGTTTTTTTTGGTTGTTGTTTTTGTTTGTTTTGCTTTGCTTTTGGCATCGTTGGGAATTGAATCCAGGGTATATGGTAGGTAAGAACTCCCTATCACTGATGCATCCAAAGTCTCTGACTTTTATTGTTAAAGTATCATTGATGTGATAAGGTTCATGCCACTGTTATCATATTAATATTTAAATT
Organism: Sciurus carolinensis; assembly: GCF_902686445.1. Classification (NCBI taxonomy): domain Eukaryota; kingdom Metazoa; phylum Chordata; class Mammalia; order Rodentia; family Sciuridae; genus Sciurus; species Sciurus carolinensis. Next base: position 145,845,334 of record NC_062217.1, on the reverse strand, counting down.
TCCATCTTAGGGAAGGAAAAAAACAGAATGAATCAAAAACTATTACCCTGGGGCTGGGGAGATAGCTCAGTCAGTAGAGTGCTTGCCTTGCAAGCACAAGGCCCTGGGTTCTATCCCCAGCACGCAAAAAAAAAAAAAAAAAAAACCAAAACCAAAAACAAAAAAACTATTACCCTAGGTAAATGTATGATTACACAAATGGTATGCCTCTACTTCATGTACAAACAGAGAAACAAGATGTATCCCATTTGTTTACAATAAAAATAAATTTCAAAAAAATTAATAAATATCCATCTTAAGCCAGTGAGATAACTCTTTGAGATAACTCTTGGAGTAATTTTTGTTTGTTTTATGGATTGAACCTAAGGACACTTTTACCACTGAGCCATATCCCCAGCCGATTTAACAAAGGGAGACAGGGTGGTCTCAAAACTTGTGAACCTCATAGCTCAGTCTTTTGGGTATTTAGGATTACACCTGGCTCCTGGATCCTTTTGATACTTCCAATCAAGTCATGATAACACTCAAAATATTTACCTTGCAGTTTAAATTTGCAATTTCTCAATCAAAATTAAGATTAAACATGTTTATATGTTTACTAATCTCTTACAATTCTTTGTGAACTGCCTATTCATTCCCTTGATCTTATTTTCTAATGGGGTGCTAATTATTTTTGCTTTCTAAATTTTCATATGCAACAGAAAGTTAAATAATAAAAACTGCAACTTTTTTAACATTATGGCTTTTTGCCATGTATAACATTTAATTTTAAACAATACAAACAATCATTTCCTTTATTACTTCTGGGTTAGGATTATAATTTAAAAGACTTTCTTATTTCAGCATGATAGAAAATTATTGCCTATGCCACTTCTACTTCTATGGTTTCTTTTCTTCATGAATTGCTGACCCAATAAGATATAATTATCCATTTGTAAGTCTATATTTTACTGCTAGAATTTAGGATCTTCAAAGAAACAAACTATTGTACTTACAGTAAGTTTTAGTCCATGGACGTATTAATATGTCACAATACACTTTATTGTCATGTATTATCTAAAAAGAATTTAAAAAAATAAAAAGAACTATGGTACTCATTTATGCCTCCTGCCTGTGGGCCATGTTTTCAAATATATGGTTTGAGGAAGGCAGTGGTGGTGATGAAGAATTATAAAACCTGTTTTTTCTGCTTTTAAACTAGGGCAACTCAGTCCTACTGAACTACTCACTGAAGGAAAAGGGTGATAAAAATGAGGGAGAAATCTTGTGTATTTCACTTATGCTAAACATTATACATTCTAATATTACACAAAGCAGTTAGAACATGTTCTGTGCTTATGCAGTGCCCTGATATCTCACAACAATTTTAAGAAACAAGAGGTGGGGGTACAGAGAGTATGGGAATTCAGTTTCCAAGAAGTGATGACTAAATGGAGTTTCAAAAAACAAGTATTAAAGAAAAAACTGATGAAGAGTACTCTACTCTAGTAATGGAGTACAGAATGTACAAAAGGTATAAAGTGAAATTACATGGTCTGTTTGCCAAATTACAAGCAGTTTATTATGACTGTTTAGGTCAGTGCTTGGCATATGAAGTACTATATCAATGGTAGTTATTTTTATGCTGATTATTGGGACATGAAGATAAATGAGGTAAAATTGTAAGCAGGAAGCTAAAATATGCCTGAAAAGCCATGCTGAAGTCTGAATTGTGTCCTAAAGATTATGGGGAACCAATGAAGGATTTCTGAAAAGATGATAGCACAATATTTTAAAAAGTGACACTGACAACATGGATCAAAGATTAGAAGAAATACAGATAAGAACCGCAAAGAATCTTTAATGATGGTACATGTAGAATAAAAACTTTCATAAAACAGCAAATCTGCAAATATCCTGCAAGACTACTTACCATACTGATCTCTACTAAAAGGCATCAAGTTTAACAGGAATATAGTTAATGCTTTCCATTTTAGTAAAGATCCACATTCAGTGAAGTAAATAATTTTCAACAAGTCTTCCAGGGTAATGAAATGCCCCGTGTCCTCTTTTCCTCAAGCAAGAAAAGTTGGTGAAAGCTCATGAATATCCCTCAAGCAACCAGAAAGGTTTTATTTTCTAATGTCTCCATGATGCTATTTATCCTCCTCCCACCCTTTAATCCTAGAATAATATTTTAGTCATTATTCACTGAAGAATTAAATCTAAACAACTTTTCTAGCATTGAGTTCATTTAAATATAATCAATTTTATACAACTGTAAGAATTAGGATTAAAATAAGAATATAAGTAGATGCTAACACACAAGAGGTGAGGGGAAGAACAGAAGTTCAGTGCACCATGTGGAATGAAGGGGAGGACAGGAATAGGAAAGACAGTAGAATGAATCTAACATAGCTTTCCCGTGTACATATATGAATACACCACAGTGAATCTCACCACCATGTACATCCACAAGACTGGGGTCCTAATTAGGGTAAGGTATACTCCATGTTTTTTTTTTATACTCCATGTTTGTATAAATATGTCAAAATAGACTCTACTATCATAGCTCCAAAGAACAAATAAAGAAAAAAATCAGAATATAAATTTCATAAAACTGGATAGCACAAAACAAAAACAATGTACAAACTCAGTAATTCAGGAGAAAGAGCCTTTCTAAAGAATTTTAGAATGATTACTTTCTCACCTTTCAAAGCATAACCACTTAAAATTGGAAGTTTAAGTTGGGCACAGTGGCACAACACCTGAGGCAGGAGGATCACAAGTTCAAGGCCAACCTCAGTCACTTAGTGAGGTCCTAAGCAACTTAGCAAAACCCTGTATCAAAATAAAAAATAGAAAGGGCTGGGTATGTGGCTCAGTGGTAAAGCACCTCTGGGTTCAATCTCCAACACCAAAATAAAATAAAATAAAATAAAATAAAAAGTTTAAAAAATCAAAATAGTTTAGCTTCTTCCCAGATAGTTCCTTTCCCCCCATACACTTAGAGAAAGTTTTCAGAAAATGACTATAGCATTTCTGATTGTAAACTGATTTTCATCTCAAGGTAGAAATGGCTTCAAATAATTTCCCTTTCTGCCAAATTCAAACAGAAATAAGGTTTATTAAAAAAAATACAAATAGCAGCAATGCAAAGAAAGAGCCTACAGAGTGGGAGAGAATCTTTGCCAATCATACTTCAGATAGAGCACTGATTTCCAGAATCTATAAAGAACTCAAAAAACTCTACACCAAGAATGCAAATATTCCAATCGACAAATGGGCTAAGGAAATGAATAGACACTTCACAGAAGAAGATCTACAAGCAATCAACAAACATATGGAAAAATGTTCAACATCTCTAGTAATAAGAGAAATGCAAATCAAAACCACCCTAAGATTCCATCTCACCCCAATTAGAATGGCGATTATCAAGAATACAAGCAACAACAGGTGTTGGCGAGGATGTGGGGAGAAAGGTACACTCATACATTGCTGGTGGGGCTGCAAATTAGTGCAGCCACTCTGGAAAGCAGTATGGAGACTCCTTAGAAAACTTGGAATGGAACCACCATTTGACCCAGCTATCCCACTCCTTGGCCTATACCCAAAGGACTTAAAATCAGCATATTACAGAGATACAGCCACATCAATGTTCATAGCTGCTCAGTTCACAATAGCCAGATTGTGGAACCAACCTAGATGTCCTTCAATTGATGAATGGATAAAGAAACTGTGGTGTATATATACAATGGAATATTACTCAGCCATAAAGAATGATAAAATTATGGTATTTGCAGGCAAATGGATGAAATTGGAGAATATCATGCTAAGTGAGATAAGTCAATCTCAAAAAAACAAAGGACGAATGATATCACTAACAAGTGGATGATGACACATAATGGGGGGTGGGAGGGGTTAGTGTTAGGGTTAGAGTTAGGGTTAGGGAGGGGGGCAAGAATGGAGGAAGGAAAGACTGTATAGAGGGAAAAGAGGGGTCGGAGGGGTGGGGGGGGAAGGGAAAAAATAACAGAATGAATCAAACAACATTACCCTATGTAAATGTATGATTACACAAATGGTATGCCTTTACGCCATGTACAAACAGAGAAACAACATGTATCCCATTTGTTTACAATAAAAAAAACATGTATATGAACAAAAAAAATACAAATAACATATATAATGTAATTCCATTTTTATTCCTACCTTTCTAATCATTCACCCCTCTACCCATCTCTTACCCTTCTGCTCATCCTTCTATGTCTGTGCACTGAGTTGTCTAGAATGTTAATAATGGTAGTTATCTTTGTATAGGAAATTTGGGATGACTCTTTGCTCTCATTTAATACTATCTATCCTACAGCACTTTTTTTTTTTAAAGTACTGCTTTAATAAAAACCACCTCTTTTTAAAAATATCACCTAAAATCCCATAAATAACTGCCAGTCCAAAACAGACAAAAAGAACATCTTTCCTGTGATTTGGAAATTCTAAGGCTATTACTGATATAAAGGCAAAGTCACTGGTAGTCTTTATCATCACTATAATTCGTCAACAATTTTTTTTGTTAATTTAGTTTGGTCCTTAGAGGCAATCCTTCTGTTTTATTTATAAACATCAATGCCTTTGTACATTGTTGTTAAAACCCTCACTCAGTTCAAGTTCACCTTAATTCTTTGGACACTCATTAAAAAATCTCATAGTAACAAAGGCTAAAACTAAAGCTGCTGATACTAAGGGTACCCTAGCCAGCCAGGTCTCAGAAATTTCCGCAGGTGCAGCCATACTTTTTACTGACACTGCAGCAATGGTGCAAGCCACATGTGTCCTAATAATAGAATTCACACCTAATGCCAGGTATGTGGACTATAAGACATGGCTGCCTATGAAGGCACTGGTGCATATAAATTAGCTACAGATTGTGGAACATCTTCTAGAGGGAAAGCTACAGAGCTAGTTTAGGGGTAGTTCTCATCTCAAGTTTCTTATTGGGCACAGGGTCTGCTTCTATGTGGCATGAACTATTTGAGAACTCAACCAGAAGTTAATAAACTTAATGGGGAGGAGATGAAGATCATGATTCTGTCCTGACCTTTGTGCACTGACAGGTACTGTGACTTTGGAAGGGTTCCAAATTGTTTTGTTTGTTGTTGTTTTATATGATAAACTTCTAAAAGTCATTCTTCCCTGCCTATAGTATCATTTCACAGTTCAATAACAAATCAACTACTATAGTAATCTCTTTAGGAAATGTCCAAATAAAAAGCAAACATTTTCCTATTCTGATCCTTTAAAAAAATTTGAGAGACTAAAAATCCCCCACATTACAGTAATTCCTCTGTAGAAAACTGTTTCTAGCTTTACATTTGTTGAAGAACAAATGTCTTAATGCCTTGAACACAAGTGACAAACATTTTTTTTAATAACTTTTATAGGAGGTAAAACTATGGCCAACTGCCTGACTGTAATTTCCAAAGACATGTTATCTCAGACCTTTTGTCTTTCTGTAATATCTCTGATGGCAAGATGAAAGAAACATATGTACCTGGTAATTCTGGAGTATAGTATGCAACAACCCAGTGCAAACACACAAAAAAGTTATTTTAAAGATTCTAGAAAAAATTTGCATTTGAGTATATAAAATCTTTAAAAATATTTTGAAAAAATTAAAACTTTAAAGTATTTTGAATTCTTACCTATGGCACAAAATTGGCAGTCAAGAAAGATAAAACCATAACTTAATTAAGACCATCCCTGCACATTATCACATATGCCCAGGAATATGATACCTCAGTTTGAAAAGCATAGTAATTTCACTAATACCACTTGCCTCAAGGCAAATGCAGCAGTTTCCTATCTTGGTCCATGGTCCAAATCTGTTCACTGTCATGTGCTTCACAGGCTCAGTACAGTCTAGGGAAACCAATTACTGCTATCAGTTGCAAAGATTTGTCTTCCAATCTAAGATTCTTCAGTCACTCACAGAACTTCTAATATGAATGTAGATCAAGATAAACCACTGTGAATCTCCAGCCCAGTTTTTCACTGCTGTAATTCTTAAACTCATGAGCATCTTTGGCTTTAAAACAGAATGAATATAGGAGACTATGGAGGCAGAAGGGGAAGACAAAGCGACAGGAGATTCAATTTAAGGGAACAATTTTCCTTAACAGGAGAAAACTGGAAATAAGTTTTTGAGTCCAGGTTTAATATTTGTGGAAGATACAACAATTGCAAATACCACTTATTTTTCAAAATTTAAAAAGACTTCAAATTAGTCTTTGAGATTCAAATAATCTATAAGAACTAGAACATATGAACATTTTTCACATGTTATCAGTGAATTGACAACATATGAAAAATGTATTCTGATATGGCAAAGCTGTAATATGTCAGTGCCTACTGCCTCTGGGAGAAGACTTTATTATTATCATAGTTATAGGTTTGTTTGTTTTTCCACTCCTAATTGTTCCTTCTTCTTTTGGTAGAGGTCAAAACTCATAGTTAGAAGTTTAGGCTCTGAAGTCAGATCCTACACAGATACAAATATGGGCCTCACCATTCACTAGCTGAGGTTTACTGATGAGCAGTGCAGGTACGTCTATGTCCTTCATGAAGCATACAGTTCAGTGTCACCTAAATATCTACTTAAAAAGAACTGAGACACTAATTTCTATTCATTCAAAAATGAATGTATCTATCCAACAAGTAGTAATGGAATACCCACTAAATGTCAGGCCCTAATAATATAATACCAAACAAGGCAGAAAACAGTCTCTACTATCAAGAGCCTTAATTCTTTACGGAGATACACATAAAACTGGTCACAAACACAAAACTTAAAACCATGAGCCTGAGGATACAGCTCCTCAGTAGAGGGTGCATTTAGCAAATTTAGACCCTGAGTTCTACCTCAAGTATCCATAAAAAGAACAAAAAAAATCAAAAAGAAAACCTGTGAAAACGCTATGAGAGAAAGAGTATATCCACAGAAGAACTGATCTGATGATGGACCAATCTAGGTTCTGTGAAATTATACCTTAATTTTGATCCTATGTTTAAAATTTGGTTCTCTGATAGTTACCTAAAATTACTCCTCCCTTCCTATTTTTCTATTTAGTCAGTCAGGGTTTCACTATGTTGCCTAGGTTGACCTCAAACTTGTGATCCTCCTGGCTCAGCTTCCCGAGCACCCAGGACTATAGCTGTGCACCCAGTTCAATGACTATTTTACAAAAAAGCATGGTGGAAAGCTCAGCATAATTAGGATAGATGCCCAGGCTCACTAAACTGTTTACTAAAATTCCAGCAGACTTTTTTATAATAATTGTCTTTATTAATGTATAATGATTAATGCCAGTCATAAAAATGCACAATTAAATGTGATTATTACAAGTTACAATTTATTTACCCCTACTTTTTCCCCCCAGTGCTAGGAATCAAACCCAACGTGCTCTACCACTCAGCTATACCCATGGCCCTCTCTTTTTCTTATGTTGCTATTTAATTAATAACAACCACTACTACAACAATAACAACAAACACTTAGCACCTTACAACCAACTTGAAACAGGTTGTTCAGGAATAATAAGGAAAAAAATCAAGTATAGACTGGAATGTTTGCTCCATTCTGGATCATCAGACAAGACAGTAGTGTTGATGACTTTGAAAATTCACCAGCGCTTCTTCCCTACATTGGTTCCTTTGTGAAGCATCCTTTCTGAGTTCTACCCAGACTACCACAGTAGCAGTCCTGGGATCAGAACCCACACACCATTAAAAAACACCAGATAGGGGCTGGGGAGATAGCTCAGTCGGTGGAGTGCTTGCCTTGCAAGCACAAGGCCCTGGGTTCGATCCCTAGCACCCATAAAAAACCAAACCAAAACAAACAAACAAAAAAAAAACACCAGATAGACCCAAAAGTAGAACCAATTGTCGGTGTCCAGGTTGGGACTTCCAATAAGCCACTCTGGGAAGAAGGTCATCCAATCACCATACAGTTCACACACACACACAGGGTAATCTGTATGAAATGCCAATAGTATTTCTCTTTGTGGCAAAAATGAGGAACAATGCCAGAAAACCAATGCCAGAAACCCATCCAGGACAAGGGTCAGAATTTCCAAAGACGCGATGGTTGGATCGAAATAAAGCCATCTTGCATGGGCTTTGCCATATTCTTTCCATAAGGAAGCAATCAAGCCTTCGCAATCAGCAATATTTCCTATCAAGGATAAGTAGACATAAGGGCCTTCCAGCACCAAGTGCACCAGGGCGCCCCGCGCACACAGACCGCCGCCAGCAGCGCAGCGCACAGCAGCAGCTAGCGGCCCGCCGCCGCGGCCAGCTCCCAGCCGGCCTCCTTGCAGCAGCTACCCGCGTGGGGAGCACACGGGGCTCCATAGCAGACTATTTTAAAGAAAAACAAGGTGGGGGATATAAAGCAGTTGGGAGAATATTTGCCTCGCATGCACAAGACCCTGAGTTCAATCCCCAACACCGGAAAAAAAAAAAAAAAAAAAGGGTTAGGCGATTCTAAAATTCATGTGTAGAACACACAAGAGTAAAGATGACTGTCCTAACTTGTTTGTTTTAAATATATCTCAATAAAAAGGAAGGTTTAAAAAAATCGTTTCTGGGGCTGGAGTTGTACCTCAGTGGTACAACGCTTGCCTGGCATGTGTGAGACCCTGGGTCTGATCCTCAGTACCACGTACAAATAAAAAAATAAAAGACTCATTGACAACTAAAAAATATTTTTTAAAAATTGCTTCTGTTTGATCTTGAAAATATGAGAGTAAGAATAACAAAGTACCCACCTTCATGATTCTCCAATGGGAGTAAATGTATATCTATAAATTTATAGAAATATCCAATGCCTTAATATAACTGTTATTTCTTCATTCAGGGCTCCCCTCTCAATTTCCTGTGTATCAGTTTTCCTGGTTTTTAAAACACTTTACAAATGTGCTATCATTTTAAAAAAAATTGAGCCTTTATAAAGCATGTTTAAGTGCATCAAGTAGTCAAAGGGGAATATGAATATTTATATAACTCGAGTTATTGAAAAAATTGTTTTAGTTGAAAATGGACATAATACCTTTATTTTACATGTGGTACTGAGGATCCAATCCAGTGCTTCACACATTTGAGGTAAGCTCTACTACTGAGACACAACTTGGAATTTATATAACTTAGAATACTGAGAAACCAAGGTCTATTTTTTTGTTTGTTTTCTGAAAACACAAGCTGAAATTCCGTCTAGGAAAAAAATCCTTTCTAGCCTCTATTTTTTCCTCCTCCTTTCCCTGGTTAGCAAATTCCAACTAATCTACCTACAGGATTAAAATTTTTCCCAAAAATCTGAATTTGTTGCCCCAGCCCCCAACCCCCAAAACACACACACACAATATCTCCTTTCAGAGCTCTCATTTGATTCCTCATGTAATTAACATTCTTATTTCTCCCATCCATGCAGGCCAGAACAGAGTCTGTTCTGCATACCACTATATTCCTGCATAATGCCTGATAGCTAGTATAAATGTTCACAGAACATTGACCCAATGAATAAATTAAAAATGCAATAATGCAGTCAGGTCCAATGGTGCACACCTGTAATCTCAGTTACTTGGGGGGCTGAGGTCAAGAGCAGCCTCAGCAACTTAGTAAGACTCTAAAATATAAATGAAAGAGGATGTAGCTCAGTGGTAGAGTGCCTCTAGGTTCAATCCCCAGTACAACAACAAATTTAAAAATAAAAGTTGAAATTTTTTAAAAAAATGCAATCAAACTGAGTCATCCAACCAAGATTGTTCCCAAAGCAAACAAGGGTTTTTCCTTGTTTGAAAATCCATTATAAGTCAATATACCTTTATTTGACAGAGAACATTTTGGATTAGTATCTATGAGTCATTATCTACTTCCTTGTGAACCTGGCTCTCAGAATACAGGATTGACCTCTATGTCATTAGTTTTTACACTTATTCTTCAGCTATGCTGGTCCCTTCTTAATTGGCACTTTCATCCTTATCACCTTTAATCTCTGCTGTGTATTTTACTAAGTGATTCTCCTTTAATTTCTCAGATGTCAAATATAAATAAAATTTAAAATAATGTTCATAAACCACTACCAAGGCAATATGTAATGGTATTATTAGGTGTAGAAACATAACTGCTCAGGGACAGGGGGTTTCAGATCAGAATATAAAAATACATGACTACCAAAAAGCCCAGAACAATTCTTCCCAACCTTCAGGAGACAAAATGCTGACACGTGAAGAATCAAGTGCCAAAAAGAACAGACGCAACAAGTAAGTCTGAGACATAAAGAACACCATGAAAGGCGGCATCTAGCATTTTATACAACACACTGAACTGTGCCATGTAGGAGTCAAAGACACTGAGAAATGATGACATCAATTAGGAACATGGCTTCAGCTCAGATGTGGCTAAAAACAATAGAAATGTATTATCCTGCAATTCTGATGGTTAGAATATAGTAATCAAGGTACTGGCAGGACCATGCTCCCTGCAAGGCTCTAGGGAAGAATCCTTTGCCTCTTTCTAGCTTATAGTGGTTGCCAGCAATACTTGGCTTATAGCAGTTTAACTCAACTCCAATCTCTGCCGGTCTTCTCTCTGTGTCTGTATCCAAATTTCTTTCTTCTTATAAGGACTGCTGGATTAGGGCCTGCCCTACTCTAGTATGACCTCAACTTAATTGAACTGCATCTATGAGCAACCTACATTCAGAAAGGTACTAGAGATACATAAGGTACATTTATAGGTACTAGAGTTAGAGCAACATCTTCTGGGAAGATTCCACTCATAACATAGTCCAAATCAGTCAGTTTCTTCAAAAATTAGACCTAGATTCTTATGTATAATATCTATAGGTTTTTGCCTAACTTATACCCACTTCTCTTTCTTAAGTGAATAGCATTAAATTTTCCTTTAGGGAAAAATTAGTTTATTTTGAGGCAAGTTCTCATTAAGTTCCTCAGGCTGGTCTCAAACTTGTGGGGGGTTCAAGTACTCCTCCCACCTCAGCCTTCCAAGTAGTTCATGACCGGCTTTAAGAATTAATTCTCTCCCTTCATGCTGTAAGGGCTGGCTGATCTTAAGCCCCTTTTCAAAACGCAGATACTTTTCACTGGTAAAGTCATAGAATCACATTGTACTGACCAGAATAGGCTACATGACCCAAGTCTGGCCAACTCCCATCCTCTCAATTTGGCTGGTGCAATAGAGAATGAAACGCATCTCTTTCCAGGATTTTGAACTTTAAGGATGATAAAAGTCTATAACTGCCACTGACCATTCTTACCATTCTATTTGCCAAAGAAAGAATCCCAAAAAGGAAATAAATGCTTAGAGATGGAGAAAGGAGACATTCTTGATGACACCAAATTCCTGGATACAGCTATATCAGAACCTGGCTTTACTCTCTGACTTTCCTAGTTCATACACCAACAAAATAATCTTTTTGACTAAAACTAATCTAAGCTGGGTCTCTGTCACTTATTAAAAGATAGATATAGGCAAAATTCTACAAAATGTCATATGGTTAAAAACAGGGCCTCATTTTTTTTTTTTTTTTTCCAGTTATTTTCTCAAACTTAGCAACAGACAGGAAGGAAGAGGTCTGCATCTGTGTCCATGTCCATTCCCTATCAACTTGGTCATTCAACATTCTAGAATCTAAAACTTACAAATTCATTTCTGCTTATTTAACTATAGATCTGTGAGCTCCTGGCAGCAAAATATAAACAATAAAATAAACTGTCAGTCATAAAAACCTAAGCACACATACCTAAAAAGCATTCAAATGCTTTCCCTCAATGACACACCACATCATCCTCCTCCTCAAGGGCACTGACATGCTAACCACTAAAATATTGGTCACAGTGAGGACAAAGTCTATTGAAATATATTTCTCACAATTATTACCACAGTGAGGAAATTCATTATCTCATGCTTTAATATGCATGCCTATTACTGTTTATGATCCATTTGTTTCTATCTTTAGCACACTGCATCACATTCATAATATGTCAGTAAGTATCCCTGGACATCTAAAAGCAGCATCAACATATAATACAATACCATCTAAGGGGTGTTCAGCTGGGGATGTAACAGTGGTCTTAAGAGTACTTGCTTGCCTACTACGTGCAAAGACCTGGGTTAGATTCCCAGCACCTTCAACAAAAAATAAAACAAAAACAAAAACAAAAAACACCTCTTCCCTCTTCAGGGGCTGCCCACCTCAAACTTTAATAATTTGACTTTGGAAAAATCTCTGGCCCTTTCCTTATTCCATTTGCTGATACTTATGAAATCCAAGTAAAGCAGTCCCCTTTTAGCATGGAGATATGTTCTAAGACTAATGGATAGCTGAAACTAAGGGATACTATTAAACCCTACACACAAGAATTGCAATGCTGCAACAGTTGATCAGATAACCAAGCTGGCTACTAAGTGATTAAAAAGCAGATAGTTTATACAGCATAGATACACCACAAAAAAGGGATGGTTCACATCCTAGGCAGGACAGAGTAGGATAATAGGAGATTTCATTACTACTCAGAAATATACACAATTTAAACTTACAAATTATTTCTATGATTTTCTATTTTAATATTCCCAGACTGCAGGTAACTGAAATGGTAGAAAGTGAAACTTTAGATAAAGGGGACTATTATAATATACATATTCTTTTTTTGGTTCCAGGGATTGAACCCAAGGGCACTTAAAACCATTGAGTCACAACCCCAGTCCTTTTTATTTGAGACAAGGTCTCACTAGGTTGGACTAACTAGGTTGGACCTAACTACAGCCTAGTTAGGTTCCTGAGGCTGGTTTCAAATGGCAATCCTCCTGCTTCAGCCTCCCAAACTGCTGGGATTACAGATATGTGACACCACACCTGGCTTCTGTCTCTCTTTCTTTCCTTTTTTTTCCTTTCTTTCTTTCTCTCTCAGGGATGGGTACTGGACAAGATCTAGATAAATTGCTTAGGGTCTTACTAAATTGCTGAGACTGGCTCTGAACATGCAATCCTCCTGCCTCAGCCTCTTGAGTTGCTGGGATTACAAGCATGGCCACCACACCCTGATATAATATGAATATTCGGAACAAAAAAAGATTACATTTTTAAGTAAACGTAGATGAAACAATGTTGCACCTATTAATTATTAAGATTTAAGTTGGGGACTGTGGTACATATACACTGAAGCAGGCAGATCACCAAGTTCTGAGGCCAGCATTGTAGCTCAGCAGCAGAGTGCACCCCTGGGTTCAATCCCCAGTACCTCAAAAGAAAAAAAATTAATTAAAAAAAAATAATAAAAGTTCCCAAATCCCAGCCAAGATCTAGGAAAGGATCCTATATTTGAAAATTTATAAATATTTCAATGGTTTCGTTCAAGTTGCCAGTGCTTCGAAACAGTGCTTCAGCAGGTACTGGTACTTTTCTACTTTACTCACTTTCGAAAGTCTAAATTTTCATTATTCTGTAGGTGGCAAGATAATCAGCTAAGAGTGAAGCTGGAGTTCATAAGGCACTAAGGAGTCAAGGTGGTAAACTTCAGGGACTGACCAGAAATACACAAAAGAATTCCCAGTGCTGAAGGTTCAGCTAACACTGAACACCAAATTTATAGTAGCATCATTTCACACAACTGGTTAGCCAAATTAAAATAACAGTCACATGATAAGGTTATTATTAAGACTGAATTACACGTAATAAGGCTGGGGATGCAGCTCAGTAGCAGAGTGCCTGCCTATAACTGTAAGGACCTGAGTTCAATCTCCGGCACCACAAAAATAAATAAATTATATGTAGTAACAAATGTACAACATGTGAGATAATGGCATACTGGAATTTAAAACTTCAACAGTAATAAAAAGGTACAGAGGATGCTTTGGGAATGAACATGTATGTATTCTACTTCAAAAATATTCTGTTCAGACTCTTCACTTACTTAATCATGTTTGTTGACCTGATGATAAAACCAACAGAACACTGGTTCTTTGTTTAATGTCTTGTGAGACAGAAATAACCAAAATTAAAATGAACACCCACATGTGCAATGTGTGTGGGTATTTTTAATCTTACTTAGTACTCAGAGGTACCTGAATTATTCACTAAAAAAAAAAAAAAAAAAAAAGAGGAAAATGCCTGGTAGTATAGTGGTGAGACTATATTTTTTACTTACTAAATTTAGTAGCTCCTCCTCCCATGTTGATCCTAAGTAGACGCCTTTCTGATATAGTACTAGTCCAGGTGAACCATCCTTTCCCATTTCCCCATGGCAAAAGAATTTGTTTTTCACAGTGTCTGCCTATAGCTTATTAAACTATTCTTTCTTTCTTTCTTTTTTTTTTTTTTTTTTTTGTTCATTTTACAGAGGTACAATTTTTCTAGGAAAAAAAAAAGTATTAAAAACACCAATAGGCCAAGTACAGTGGCACAAGCCAGTAATACCAGTTACTCAGGCTGAAGCAGGAGTATCACAAGTTCTAAGGCAGCCTGGACAACTAATTGTAAGACCCTGTCTCAAAAAATAAAAAGAGCCAACTCAATGGTAGACTCCCCCTAGATTCAATCCCCAGTACCATGAAGAAACAAACAAGCAAACAAAACACTTAATAGTCAAAACTTTTGATTTCAAGAGAGAAAACAACATAAATGGGCATGAGCAAAACAGCATAGTTATTTGCTCAAATAGTTTTTTTTAGAGCTCCCTTCAAGCACCACTGGATCCAAGTGCATAGGAATCGCTCCCCCATCCATGACTCCCCATGTCTCATACAACAGCACAGAGATTCCCTCAGAGACAGGCTCCCCCCACATGGCAGCTGCTTCCCATTTAAAGGCTATTAGGTTTAGCTACCCCAGAGAAAAGAGATCTTTTTTCCAAGAACTCCATCAACCAAAGTCTCAGGGCTGGTCCCTGAACCACCATGTTCAACGAATGGCCATCAGTTCCAAGAGTACATCTGTCTCATGCAAATGATATGGAACTAAAGGTGGCAGAAACAGTGGCTCTCTAAAGGAAAACCGAGAAGCTACTACCACAAGAGGAAAAGATCTTGGGAGAACAGAACAAGATATTCAGTATAGAAGCAATAAAAAACAGACAAAATTTTTCCCCAAAATAAGAAAGAAAAACTGGGGGAAAATTAAAAACACCATTTACATGATTACAACCATGTGAAAGCATCTAAACTCTTAAGTCAGAAAGGCCTAGATTCAAAAATCACCAGTTCAGTCACATCTGTGAATCATTCATCCTTCTAAGTCTCCGTTCCTTCCTAAGTAAATAAAAAGAATACCATACTCTTTCCAGGTTTACGATACAAATTAAATGAGAAAATATGTTCCCAAGTGCATACCTGATGAACACCTTGTCATGAACATAAAAGAAAGCTAATGCTTTCTGAAATAAATTGCAAAAGGTCCCATTTCTCCATCCCTCAATGTTATCCAGGCCCTTTGACATGTAACTTCATAATACCCTCCCGCCAGAACTGTGGGCTCAATGGTGAGATTTGCTTTAGGTCAATGAGATATTAGCAGATGATTGTACAAGCAGACACTTTTAAAAGTGCCTCATTATTTCTGCTTGTTTTGTGTACTTCCGCCATGCATAACAGGCCCAAACTTATCCTACTGAAGATTGAGAAGCATGGTACAGGTCCTAGTTGCAGGGCTGGGAATATAACTTAGTTGGTAGAGTGCTTTGCCTTGCAAGTACAAGGTCCTGGGTTCAGTCCCAGTACAGCAGGGGGAAAAAAAAAAGAAAGAAAGAGAGAGGGGGAGTAGAAAGAGAGAGGTCCTAGTTGCTCCAATCACCCCAATTTAAGTGAATTTATATCAACCAATTCACCCCAACATGGAGCAATTTCATGATCAGTCAGTCAGATCAACAGAACTGACTGACTAGTCAACACACAGCTAACTATATGAGCGAGCCCAGCCCAGATCAGCTGAACCCTAGACTTGTGAGTTCAATAAATACTTCTACTTATATGTCACTCAGATCTTGTGATTGTTTGACATACAACATTATTGTGGCAACAAATAATTGAAACACGGGCTGGGGATATAGCTCAGTTGGTAGAGTGCCTGCCTCGCAAGCACAAGGCCCTAGGTTCAATCCCCAGCACCACAAAAAAAATAATAATAATTGAAACACCATCTTATGAAAAGGTCGAAAGAGAAAACTGTATACTTCCTTTTATAATATTAAAGGTAACTTTAACAATATTAACAAAATAAAGTTTATTTCTATTATCATTATAAATGTACTACCCAAGCATATTTTTAAACTGTGAGAAACAGAAGTAATTCTTACCTGTAAGAAAGACTGCATAGCTTAAATTTTTTTTTAAGTCATGGACAAAAGACAAAAACCAAAAGAGACAAAATGGTCTCCATTATAGCAAAATAAAATTTTTACTGAAGCAATGTAAATAATGATGCAAAGAGAGTCAAAGATATTTACTGAAAAAACACTTGATCCCAGTGCAGTGGCATACGCCTATAATCTCAGCAGCTTAGGAGGTTGAGGCAGGAGGATCCAGAGTTCAAAGCCAGTCTCAGAAAAAGCGTGGCACTAAGCAACTCAGTGAGACCCTGTCTCTAAATAAAATGCATGAATAGGCATAGGGATGTGGTTCAGTGGTCAAGTGCCTGATTTCAAACCCCAGAATCAAAAAATAAAAATAAAATAAGGGATAAGTTCCTGACATAAGAAGAAGGGGGCCAAAGAGAATATTATCTTTTAGATAAGACTGTACATTTGTAACCATAAGCCTTTTGAAATTGTTTTCACTAGGTATGTGTCATTCCAGTTCTCTTATAAGTCTATTTATTTTAACATGCCAGACTCTACTTCCAAAAATATACAGTAAAAGGCTATATACATAGTATGTATACACACTAAAAAAACCTGGTCACACTCGTCTCAGAAAGAAAACAGCTTTATCACTAAATGCTGTTTTTCTTTTTAAAAAATTACAACAAAATTTTAAAACCTCTAAAAAATTGTTGGAAAATCATATTATTTTATCCTAAAGTACTGTCTTTCCAGAAGAGAAACTAGAACAAGACAATTTAACATTAAGTACCACAAAAACATTATTGCTAAAAATAACCATAAAGTTTCTAATAGGTAAATAAAATTTTAGTACACTGACCAGTGAACATTGGTGACATAACAAAAATCATTGTTAGAAGATAAATTAGTTTCATTAAACACACAGAAAAATGACGATCTGAAAGGTTTTTTTTTTTTTTTTTCAGTAACTCTTACCAAAGATTTAGGAACTTCTTAATGTCCATCCATGATTAAATTATCATTTTATTGCGATTTATATGTTAAACTTTGCCAAGTTTCCTTACTAGCTAAGTGACAATTTGAATCTCACACGAGATTAGTATTTATATCATTAATCATCCAACAAAAAAGTCACATATCAACATAGGAAAACAAACACATATCTCTCATTTTTTATTCTTAGTAAAAGCAAGGATATTCTTTTTTTTTTTAAAAAAAAGGGATTGACCCCAGGGCCGCATAATCACTGAGCCACATTTCTAGCCCTTTTTATTTTTTATTTAGAGACAAGAGTCTCACTGAGTTGCTTAGGGCCTGGCTAGGTTGCTGATACTGGCTCGATCTTGTGATCCTCCTGTCTCAGCCTCCAGGGTAACTGGGCTTATTGCAGGCAAGCACTACTATACCTGGCTCTCCCATTTAATTTTGATGGGAATTTCTCCCTATTACCTTTGTCACATCTTCCAGTGATCCACGAATTACCAAAACAATATATCATTTTCAAAAATTTGCCAAATCTCATGGCAGGCATAGTGGCAGCATTCCTGTAATCCCAGTGGCTCAGGAGTCTGAGGCAGGAGAATCCCCAATTCAAAGCCAGCCTCAGCAACTTAGGGAGGCCCTAAACTTAGCAAGACACTGCCTCAAAATTTAAAAAAATTAAAAAGGGCTAGCAGGGCATAGTAGTGCACATACGTAATTCCAGCAGCTTGGGAGGCTAAGGCAGAAGGATCTCAAGTTCAAAGTCAGCCTCAGCAAAAGCAAGGTGCTAAGCAACTCAGTGAGACTGTCTCTAAATAAAATACGAAATAGGCTGAGGATGTCGCTCAGTGGCCAAGTTCCCCTGAGTTCAACCCCGGTACCACACACACAAAATAATAATGATAATGATGATGATGATAATAAAAATAATATAAATAAATAAATAAAAAGGGTTGAGGATGTGGCTCAGTGGTTAAGCGCCCCAGGTCAATCCGCAATACCAAAAAATAAATAAATAAATAGACCCAAATCTCTTCTTAACCCTTCTCAGCAACTTCCCTTGCTATCAGACACTTTAAAATATTTATTGTCAACTGCACCAAAGGTAAATTACCATTAGGAGGTTTAGAAGTAAGAAGGCATTTGGCTAAGATCCAGAAATCCTGACTCCTATTCTTAATCTGCTTGATTCCATTGCAACAACCTCATCCTTGGATGTTTCTGGTAAAGATATGACTACAGGTAAAGGTCAAGTATCTACCCACACTGTTACTTCATTGCCTTTGTTACAAACTCCACATCCCCGGTCCTTTTTCATTTTGAGACAGAATCTCACAAGTTACCCAAACTGACCTCCAACTTGCCATCTTTCTGCCTCAGTGTCCCAGGTAGCTGGTATGACAGTTGTCTATCACTACACCCAGCTATGCTAGCTTTTAAAAAGAAACATTACTAGAAAATAAAAGCAAAAACTTGTCTTCTCCATATTTAAATAATGTCTCATGTATTTCTTTAAATTTGTGAACCACTTGGGATAGGACCTGGGAAAGAGAAGATACCAAATAAGAAGCTGCAAAAAAGATTCAATAATAAACACAGTGTTTAGGATTTGCTTCAAATAATGCAGTGGGAATGACACAAGAATGGCCACTGGTTGATGTAGCTGGCTGTTCCATAGCACTATTCTTTCTACTTTTATGTATGTCTGAACTTTCCCAAAATGAGATTTCTTTTTAAATTCCTTTCCCTTTAGGTGACATGGTTGGACAAGAAAGATCTAGCATCCTTCCAGCTTTGATAAACAATGAATAAAAAATGTGGAAAAAAAAAGGTAAAAGAAAACAGAAGAATCAATGGGTAGAAATAAAAGATAAATACCTACAAATGATCTAGAAAACAACCTGCACTAACTTGAAAGAAGAGAAAGTATTTAGGTCAAAATAAACAAAATTTGCTGGCTATGAGGTGCCTATGTCATGCCTTGCCTTAATCCCAGCAGTTTGGGAGGAAGGAGGAAGGACAGCAAACTCAATGCCCGCCTGAGCAACTTAGCAATATCCTGTCTCAAAAATAAATTTAAAAAGGGCTGGGAATGTACCTCAGGGGTGTAAAGCACCCCTGGGTTCACTCTTGAGTGTATGTTTATATATATATATATAAATTTATATATATATATAAAATGTATGTTTATATATATATGTTTTTATATGTGTTTATATATATATAGTATATGTTTATATATATATATATATATTCCACAAATTCCCATGCATTAGGAAGAATTTTTTTTAAATGTGAAAAATAAGGCAGCATCGAATTGCATGTCTTAACAAATTCAACAATTCCTTCCTGTGGGCTAAGAATATAGCTCAGTGGTATACTACTCATGTAGTATGCACAAAGCTCTAGGTTCAATCCCTAGCACCACTAAATAAATAAATAAATACATCTTTTTTTTTTTTTTTTTTTTTTAAATAAACCACTCACTCTAAATGTACCAGTGGAGTCCATTACTTAAAACTGATAAGAACTGTTACCAAATGAAACACATTTCTTTGGGTAAAATCATATTTTTATAAGTAAGACTTTACCAAATAAGATCCAATACACCCTTACAGAATCATTTTTTTAATTGGCACATTATAATTACACAAACATTTATTTATTGATTTATTTTTGCAGTACTGGAGACTGAACCCAGGGGTACTCTTAGCACTGATCTATATTCCTGGTCCTTTTTATTTTAAGACAGGGTCTCTCTAAGTTGCCAAACAGATTCTTTTAATATTAGTTTCCCTTCCCCTTATATTGTGAGTTTAGAAGAGGTAAAACATATTTTTACACTCTGCGAATCTCTAAAAAGTCAACTACTAAAAGAAATGCATCTGATAATCATTTATTAATAATGATAAAATGATTCCGATTTTATGAAAAATGAGCTTATCATGAGGTTGTTTTGTTCTTACAATCAATTATCCTGAATTATAATAACTTCGTTGCAATAAGGGCACTTAAAACAAATACCAGTTTTACACCTGTAGTTTCACTGCCTTACAAGATAATGAGTTCAGAAAAATGATTAATTTATATACTAAAATAATTTTTTTTTTTTTTTTTTTTTGCGGTGCTGGGGATCGAACCCAGGGCCCTGTGCTTGTAAGGCAAGCACTTTACCAACTGAGCTATCTCCCCAGCACCCTAAAATAATTCTTTAACAAAAATAATTTGAAAATGTGAAACAGAATAAAAAGACAAAAATCATTAGAAGCTGTCCACCATTACTGTATAACTTCTCTAACTTGCCCCTCATAATCCATTAAGCAAAGAATTCGTATTCTCAAACTGATTTTGCTACCTACTTCACAGGAAGTTTAATTTCATCCTTAAGAAATGACTACATCTGGGGCTGGGGAGATAGCTCAGCCGGTAGAGTGCTTGCCCTGAGTTTGATCTCCAGTATGGCAAAAAAAAAAAAAAAAAAGAAAGAAAGAAAGAAATGACTACATCTGACACTCTGAGAGATCAAACCTAACCAATTCAAAAACAGAGAAACAAAAATAAAAACAAAATTCAAAACGACGCTTTGAAACAGTATAGTTTAGCAGAAAAGAAAATCATACAATTAATTCGTCATTAACTATATAACTGGCCAGATTTCTGGTTTAATGAAATGCAAACAAGGGGTAGGGAAGTAGCTCAGTTAGAGCATTTGCCTAGCACACACAAGGCCCTGGGTTCAATCCCCAGAACCACCTAAATAAATATGCAAACAAAATATAATCTTAGATTCCAAAAATAGTGTTACTGTATAGAATTTCCTCACTATCCAAATTCTTACTACTAGAACTCAGGAACGAATAGATTCAAATGTTTGTGATACAGCAATGTAGGGTAAAGGTATCCTTCTCTATCCGAACCCTTATTATTTACTATCCAAAACTCGGGAATAAAACAGATTTGAATAATGTGGTATACACTACATTATCTGTGATATTTAAACAATATCTGTGACACAGAAAGGTAGGAATTTAGTAGATATGGATAAAAGGATGTATCTGTATTGTTACACAACTCTATAACTTCTTAATAATACATGGAATAGATATTTAAACAATCCTTTCTTGAATAATTATGTCACTCTTATCACTTCATTACTATACCCATTATTCCCTTCACAAGATATACTGCAGTTTAGCTTTCATTACAGTCTATCTGCTTATATGTTGACTTGTAATTGTTTGCAAACTGGGATATGAAGAGAAAGAAATATTTGTAAGACTTATAACGATGAAGAGCCTAGTATTCAGAATACAAAGAATTCTTACAACTCAATAATAAAAAGTAATAAATAGGTCAACTGAAAACCTGGCAAGAAATCTGAACAGACAACATTTCCCCAAAGATGATATATGAATGGCCAACAAATACAAACATGCTCAATATCACCAGTCATTAGGGAAATACAAGTCAAAATCACAATGAGGTAGCACTTTGTACTCACTAGCAGAGCTATAATAAGAGAAAGAAAAAGGGGGGTAATATAAAGTGTTAGAGAGGATATGGAGAAATCAGAACCCTCAGAAAATATTGACAAGAATCTACAGTACTGAAACCACTTTGGAAAACAGCTTAGCAGTCTCTCAAAAAGTTAAAACATGGTTAGGAATATAGTTGAGTGGTTGAGCAGTTGCCTAGCCTGTGTGAGTCCCTAAATTTAATCTTAATACTGCCAAAAAATAAATAAATAAATAAAGTTACCATATGATCCAGTAATACCATCCTAAGTATAAACACAAGAGAACTAAAAACAATGCCCACACAGGTGTTCACAGAAGCATTATTCATAATAGTGAATAGTTTCCAAAAAATGGAAATAATGAATGGCTCTACACAAACTGTGGTATGCCCATACAACACAGCATTATTTTGTCATAAAAGGAATAAAATTGCTGATACATGTTACAATCTTGGATGAATTTTAAAAACAGTATGCTATGTGTAGGAAGTCAGACATAAAAGGCCACATACTATGATTTCATTTACATAAAATACCAGACTAGAAAAATCCACAGAAACAAAGTAGATTAGTGGCTATCAAGAGCTGGGTCACAAGAGTATTGGGAAATGACTGCCTATGGGTATGAAGTGTTCTTAATTAGCCATGATAGATGCACAACTTTGTCAATACAACTAAAATTCACTGAATCATACACTTCAAAAAGGTGAATTTACAGTATGTGAACTCTATCTCAATTAAAAATTTCAAGATATAGACATTTTATAATGGAATTATCCCCAAAGCAATGTGCAAATGCATGCAGTAGTAAAAGTATTTTTAAAATATCTATAGATAGATTTAAAGATAATTTGTACAGTAGTGATATTAAGTTTTTAACTTGAAAGTACAAAAAGTAACAGCTTTGGGATGGGGTTGTGGCTCAGTGGCAGAGCACTCGCCTAGCATGCTTGAGGCCCTGGGTTAGATCCTCAGCACCACATAAAAATAAAGGTATAAAAAAAAGTATTAAAAAAAAAATTAACAGCTTTGTTTATTCCCATCTCAAGATCCCACACAGCAGATGGATAGACATAAAGGAAACAAGAATCAAGAGAGCGGTTCAGAGGCACATCAAAATAAATCATTTGCTGAGCTTTCAGAGCCAGTTTGCAAACCAGGCAAAAAAGCCCATCTCATTATTTAATATACACCTTTATTTGCCATACTCTGCAGCAGATACTTTTTGACTGTTTCCAAATAACCAATTCAACCTGTTAAGGATGGAAATCTGTCAAGACTAAGTGTATTCAAAGAATGAATATGCCACTGATTTTAAGCAATTCTAAAAATAAGTTTTATGCAACAGTCCTTAGGATATAACATCCATATGAGCTTACTTCAGATACAGTACCATTATCGATGATAATTTTGTCCCTATCGAGATGGCTTCAAAAGAATCTGTTCATTGTAGAATTCCACAATGGAATTCTTAAAGAGAGCAATGTGATAGAAACCCAAGCAGCCTAACAAACTCCACTTTTTAACTTGCATTTGAAAATTTTACAACCTAACTTTACAAACCTATGTTATCTCCAAGCCCCATACACTAATCACTGACTGCAGTTTAAACCAACAACTCATTGCTGTTCTTTTCCACTTTTGCTCATGCAACTTCTCATGAATGGAATTCCTTTTACAAATTCATCAAAATCAAGCAAAAATTTGCCACCTTCTTCATGAAGCCTTCCTTCACCATCTCAAGAGATCTCTTTCACTTTTCGACATGCCAGTACTTGCCTGTACTATCATACGGCACATTTTTGCTTTGTACAATAACTGAATACATTATATTTCCTCTAAGGACTATGAGTTCCTGAAAGTTAGTGCAGTTTCCCCTATATCCTTGTCCACACGCCTGATAAAAGGTGGATGCCTAACACATTCTTAAATGAACTAAGCACTTACATAACTCCCTTTCATTTCCCCAAACACTAATTCAAGTAGCTAAGTATTAGGCAGGAGCTCAGAAAAGGCAAGTTTCCATAGACAGCAAACAACCAATTTTCACTTCATTAAGAAATTTCATGCCATACTGTGTAGTCCCATTAAGACTAAAAATTGGCATTCAAATGCTTCCTAGAATTGCCCCAGTTATAAGCACATTTGAAGGAATTGGAATAATTTGAAATACCTTAACATAAGTCAAAAAGATTGATCCTGTTGCTGTTCTTTAGACAAGCTAAAGCTAAGCTAACATCACAACTTTCCCCATACTGGGAAA
The DNA here is from genome assembly GCF_902686445.1 of Sciurus carolinensis. Taxonomy (NCBI): domain Eukaryota; kingdom Metazoa; phylum Chordata; class Mammalia; order Rodentia; family Sciuridae; genus Sciurus; species Sciurus carolinensis. Next base: position 145,821,243 of record NC_062217.1, on the reverse strand, counting down.
AGTTTGAGAATAAGGGTGAGGAGCAGTCAAGCAATAGGTTATATCACATTAGTCAGAGAGAAAACCTAAATCTTCCTGGAATCTAGTAGGTAATATTAATCCCAGAGGACCCCTCAATAATCACCTCATAACCAAATATCCATGTTGATCATAATCACCAAGTGAACCCACTTAGCACTTCTAATCTAAAATGCTCAAAAAGGCTTGGATTTTGGCGTATTTCAGATTTCCTGATTAGGGAAGCTCAACTAGTAAAATCTATGCAAATGTTCTCAAATCTGAAAAACAAATCTGAAACATTTCTGAACCCAAGCACTTCAGATAAGGGATAATCATATTCAACCTGCACCAATTCCAGTTCAACTAAACAATCTGGAATCAACAACTAATCCTCCACCAACATCAACTTGTTCTCCCATATTCCCCCAAAAAAGCAGAAAGGAAAATTAGATTTTGGAAATGATTAAGAATTCACTTTTAGTGGGGAGCAGTGGTGCACACCTGAAATCCCAGAGACTCAGGAGGCTGAGACAAGAGAATCTCAAGTTCAAAGCCAGCTTCAGCAACTCAGTGAGGCCCTAAGCGACTTAGCAAGACCCTAACTCAAAATTTAAAAAAAAAAAAATTTTTAAATGGGGGGGGGGGACTGGGGATGTGGCTCAGTGGTTAAGCACCTCTGGATTCAATCCCCAATACTCCCTCAATTCATTTTAATCCAAAGACTGTTCTAAATTAAATATCATTTAGGAACTAAATGATCGCAACCTTTGAAATAACCAGTCAAGAGAATCAGAAGATTAACTATTTCAGATTCAATTCCATTAAAATAAAAGAGGAATTATTACATCTGAGAGTAAACAACACAGTTGGCCTTTTGGACTACAAAAGGATCACTGCCAGCCCTTTTAAATATAAACTTAACACAACTGATTTACTTAGAAGGCTCCCCTCCAAGTACAAAATTTCATATAATAGAGAAAATATGAGGCCCAACTGATTTTAGTTAAGAGAATATCAATATATATTTAGAGCTCAGACTAATATGTCACTCTGCACTTTGGACCCCAAAACTTCCTCAACTTTACCTGAAAAGTGGAAATTTGGGAGTTAAAAGTATACTTTAAGAAAACTGATTACCAGATTAAAACACTCCTTCAAAAAAAAAAATGAATCTAATTTTGCTATTCAACTGAGACATTTAGAAGGATTTTATAAGTCATCAAACAAAACAACAAAACACTGTGTCAAGCAGCAGTAACTAACCACTAACGCTGAATGACAAGAGTTTTTTAAAGTGGGGGAGGGGAGCATAAGGCAGAAGGATTTAAAGCAAACAATTAGAATAAGACAAACAAGTCATTAAAACCATCGATACTAAAGCAACAATAAGAAATCTACAGGATTATACTCTTCAATTTTATAAACTTTTAAAAACCAAAAGGCCCTACTGAACAGAACCACTTAGAAAAGTGAAACAAACACTACAAAACTAAATGTTCCTCAAGATAATTTTAACATTTTATACTAACCCACAACTCGGAAAATGCACTAATTTTATGTTTCTCAAAATCTCCTATATACTTCTTGTCTGGTAGTGACAAACGACACATAAATCATAAGTGCTTAAACCAATTTAACATTTTAGCAAATATACGACAGGTTTGAAAGAATAAAACAAGCAGAGACAGCACAGTAAATAAGAACTGATAGCCAAAAGGCTGTGTATTTCCTGGAGGGCAGAGATAGGATTGGATTGGCAGGAGGGGGATTTTTAACATATGTTCACAAGACAAATCATACCAAAAAAAGCTGTTCATGCCTTTCTTATTTACACAGGCATGTATTTTAAAATGTACTTTTAACCTTTGGACAACCAAAGTGATATCAGATACCTTACAGCATTGTTGCCTACATAAATTTTGATATTACAGAATAAAGCCTTAACAAAATTTACATTATACATTTCCATAATGAAACACTGGAGAAATGTAAAGGCTAATATTCTCTAAGTAAAGGATACCTTATTTTTCACTTGTTTAAAGTTTCAGTTTTGCTTTTTAATCTATTATAGAAAAACATTCCTTATGGGACATTGTAAAGGGCAGACCCTCCTGTCAAGCCAGAAGGCTCAAACACAAAGACTGAGCTAACCAAGTGCTGTAATTCTTCCAAACTGAGCCTCTCCACACCCCCTCCACCCTTCCCCCCAACAGATATGTCTATTAAATCAGTGTCTGTTCTCCCCTTCGCACAACAAAGAGAACTTCTCACCGCATGAAATTGCCGCTGAATGGACACCAGAAAGCAGGATTTGCATAATTCCTTCCAACGAAACCCCGTCGGGAAGGAGGGTATGAGGGGCCCAAGCGAATGGACAGAATCGCCCAAATTCTGTTGGGGAAAGAACTGGTTCCCAAGAATATTCTTCACGGGGTGGGGGTGCTGAAATTCTGGGCCTCCCCAAGGGCTGGGCGTGGGGGACAGAGGACGACGAGAGGGCATTTCCCCACACATCAGCAGCACCAGGCAAAGACCGGGAAATAACAATGCTGAGGACAGGAGAGTCAGACACAAGGATGGACTGGGGCTAAGGGGCGGCGGGCGGAGCGGAGACACCACACGGGCCACTTACTTTTTGGAGGGGGGTTAAATATATGAGTTAAGCCCTTATGGTCCCGCCGGCCGCCGCACAGAGGGAAACGGGACCTTGGGAGAGAAAAACAGACAAAACACACAGTGTGAGAGGCGCAGCTCGGCCGCCCGGCCCCTCCCGGGGCGCCCCCGTCCACATTCCCTCCGGCCCGCAGGGAAAACGCCACCCGGGGGCCACCAAGGACCGGGAGGCTGGAGGGTGGGGGCGGACGAGGCATTCCGCGAGGCGGCGGCTCCGGCCAGTCCCGGCGGGACAGAAGCGACCCCCGCCCGGCTCCTCCGGCGGACTCGGACCCACCCCCTCCTCCCCGCCGCGCACACGCCAAACACAAATACGCACACACCGACCCGTGCGTCCAGGACTAACTCCCCGGCCGCCGCCGCCCGCGGAGGAAGTGCAGCCGCTGTCCCCCGCGGCCATGACACCCCACTTGGCTCGGTCAGGCGGACCCCGGGCCTGTGACAGCTCCGGCTCCCTCCGCCCCCATCTCCACCTCACGCCTCGCACACGCCGAGCGCCGGGCGCCCGCCCGCCGCCCGCTGCGCGTGCCCGCGGGCACGGGGGCGCGCCACCGTGTGTGGGGGAGGGGCGCGGGGAGAAGAGCGGGGACGGGGACCCTGCACCCGGCGCCCCCCGCCCTCACGCCACCCCCGTGCAGGGGCAGCCGGGAGGGGCCAGACTCCACAATAAACCGGTGGTGGTGCCGGCAGGGAGGAGGAGGGGCGCGCGTACCGAGAGCCCGCCCCGGGAGGCGCGCGAGGGGAGGGGCCGGCGCGCTCCCGAGCCGAGCGGGAGAGCCCGCCCGGAGGTCGCGCGCGCTCGCACTCCGGGGGGTGGGGGAGGGGGCGCCGGAGCCCAAGAGGGCGGGCGGGCCGGAGCAGCGCCGCCTCTGCCCCGGCTCCCTCCCTCGACCGGGGCGGCTGGCGACCGGGAGGCTCGAGGGCCGGAGGCGGCCGAAGGAGGGTCTCACCTACACAGTGAATAAGCTTGTGGCGCCACGAGTCCAGTTCTTGCCGAAAGCCGCGTCTCTCAACGGAGCATTGCTGCCGCCTACACACCCTCGCCATCTTCTGCCGCCCGCCCGGCCCTGCCTCCGCCGCGGCTCCACGCACGCCCAGCCGCGTCGCCCGGGGCCGCGCACGCACCCGCGGCCTGGGCGTCGCGCCTCCCGCCGGGGGCGGCGCGGGGGCAGGGTCGGCCTCACCTCCCCGTGGCCCCGGGGCGGCCTGCGCCCGCGCGCCCGCCCCGCCGCGTCTCCGCCCGCCTGGCTGCTTCCCGCATTCTGCCGCTGCGTCCGCCGCCGCCTCCGGCCGCCTGGAACGCCGCCTTCCCACGGCCGGAGTTCGGCCCCGCGCCACCCTCGCTCTGTCCCCCAAGGCCACGGCTGCCCCTTCCTTCCCTGGGGCTTTTTGTATTTAAACCAGCCCCATTTATCACTTACAACCTGCCTATCTCCTGGCACCAACTGTTGCAAGTTCCGTACAACTGCTTCTCTGAACTTCTCGATCGACACTGCTTCTCCCAGGAGCCTATTTAGGCTGCAGAAATAAGAATAAATGCCCGGATGCCAGAGGAGGCACTGAGCCCTAAGATTTTCAAAGGTTAAATAGACACATGATATTTATATTGTTCAAAGAGTTAGCCAATATTCGTAAACAGTAAAAAATGGAAATCAAACTTATTAAGTTAAAAAATAACCCAAGAGGTTTCTGCTAGCAGGATTGATCATACGTAAGGTTCTCAAAGAGGTGTAGAAAACTGCTCAAGTAAAGGTAAATTTCAAAAATAGACTTACAAGAGTACTTAAAGTAGACTTTTGGAAAAATGCCCTAATTTCAGATTTCATAGAAAGACTCAAATATTTTCGATCAGAAAGAATTTCCAGGTACCTCCTGGAATAAGTAAATCACCCTGCACAGGGCACTATCTGTTCTATGTAAACGTAAAGTTGATCTTAGTTACTTATTTGAGAGAGAGAAATGTGGGGGAGAACTATCGGAAAAGGGATAAGGTAGGGAGCAGAAAATACACCCCCCCCTCAAAAAAAAAAAAAAAAAAAAAAAAAAAAACGGAAGGAGGTCTCACTATACCAATAACCCTAGTACCCTAGGATTCGGACCTTTACAGTTTAAGATGAAGGACAGTACATTCCTGCTTTTAGATATTTAAATTTAAATTTGAAGACTTAATTGCTGTAGTGGGTTAAGCAAAGTCTTAAACACTTGACATTAAGGATCCCATTGATGTATTGATTTACATCTTTTCAAAGGTAGTTGTTCTGGTTCTCTGAACCAGGCACTTGTGAAACATATCTGTATCCATAGTATATGGATAGGGTGGGCCTCTGTTGAGTCGGAGTGGTTTGAGTTTTATGAATAGAGGGCACCTTTGTACCCCTCCTCCCATCTTAAAAACAATGATCTTTGACTAATTCTCTAAAGTCGCCAATCTTTCATTGGTTTACAACTACTGCTAACTGAACAAGCCTTTAAGTCAGGAAGTTTCTGTGTACTTAATATCAGTGATGAAGGAACAGAAAGAACGTAATAGAAAAGATTACTCATGGTGGCGGGACATCTTGTATCACCAACCTGAAACTTCCTATCTTCACCTGTAGGTGGTGGGTTTGAGTCTTTTGTAGCTTTCAAGCAAATTTCCGTAGTAGTTGAAGAAAGTAAGTCTCAGAAAGTTTTACATAAATAATGTGGAACTCTTAAAGAGCATTACTGATGAATGTATACTTTCCACTCACCCCACCTAATTTTCTTAAAAACAATCAAACCAAGGGTAATAATTCATCTATATAATCTCTTACAGAATCTCAAATGTAACAGATTCAAGAATTCTAGAGGCTTCAGAGATAAGTATGATGCCTTCATTTGAGGTATGGAATTGGAAGCCCTGACAAGTAAGGTGATTTGACCAAGGTGAAATAGTTGCTAGGTACAGAGAGGACAACAAAAGTCAGGAGACAAGTTCCAGTTCCCAACTTAATGCCATTACCACTATTCTATTTTGAATCTCAATTTCTGCTTCATTAATTTTAAGTTGGGAACCAACATATAGTTATTTCCTCACAAAGTCCTATTTGGAAGACAGAATGGCAATAATAACTACCATTTATTGAGTATCTACCATATGTTCAGCATTGCAGCATTATTTCATTCTGTCTAAATAGCAGTGCTATGAAGTAGGTAATATTTTAGCACATTTTCCAATAAAAGGACTCAAGACTCAGGGGAGGCATTAAAGATATCTGTCCAGGGCTGGCTGTGTAGCTCAGTGGTAGAGCACTTGCCTAGCACATGTGAGGCACTGGGCTTGATCCTGAGCAATGCATATAAATAAATAAAATGAAGGTATTGTGTCAATCTATAACTAAATTTTTTTTTTTTTTAAAAAGGCATCTGTCCAAGATCATATAGCTACCAATGGCAAGACCAGAATTCTAAAAGATTCCCATGACTCCAACTCCTTCTAATTGTCCTGCTAGTAAGTAGAAGCAGGACTTGGCAAGTTGGAGGATTCATTCATACATGGTTGAGCAGTTAAACAAACATTGTGAGTTTCTATCAAATGTCAGGTAGTGTCCTAGGCATTGAGAATACACAGATAGACAGTAAGACATGATTTCTGACCTCTATTTGTTTTGGTTTCCCTGGAAGAGGGGCTGGTCTGTAAACTCTTTACCATTCTGGGAAGGGTCAAGCAATAAAACACAGCAGTAAAGAAAATAGGGTCTGGAAACAGAGCTTGACTGGAATCCTGGTTGTATCTGTTCATGGCTGTGTGGCCTTGACAAATTAGCTTTTCTGGTCATCAACTTTCTCAAGTGGAAAAAAGGATGATAAAAGTCTACAAGATGGAGTTTGTGTGAAGGCGAAATGAAACGATCCATGTAGAATCACTGACATATTGTTAGCATGAAAAGAGCATCAGGTCCCACGATTAGGCCTTGCTAAGCTCCTGTGTGCTTTTCCAGTCTGCAGTATGCCAGGAAGCAAGGTGTCTATGCAGTTTGCGGTCAGTCTGTGAGAGTATGAAGGAATGACAGTAGTGGCCTGAGCAGTGCTCTGTGGTTCTCACAGTGGGCTCCAGGTGATAAGAAGGAACGCAACACAGAAAAAGATTATCTCAGAGAAGGAAAGTAGATTCTATCCTTCCATGGACTAGGTTTGTCAGTAGTAGATCAAATAGAACCTTGTGACTGATTAGTTGGAAATGTCATGAAGCGGGGCAATGGCCAACAATACATTGAAGAATTAAGTGTATTGGAACCTTCTAAAAAGAAAACATATGTTGGAAGATTTTTTTAAAACAGTCAACTTCTAATAAATTCCAATAAGTAACAGATACTTTTGAAGCACTCATGGATTGTGTCATTTATTCCTGACAATATCCCAATCAGTTATCCCCATTTTATGACAAAGCACAGAGAGGTGATAATTTGTCCAAGGTCACACAGGTTGTGGTAGATTTGCATTCATATGCAGGCAATGGAGATACAGCACCATAACACTTCTTTGTCTCCAGTGCTGGTAGGGGAAGTGAGACCTAAAATGAGAAACAGAAGGGAAGCCATGTCAGTTGGTGGTTTGGCTTTTTTGAGGAACTACTCACGTAGGGGCTCTTTTTGCTTTGTAAAAGCACAGTTCCTCTCTACTCCAAGTGCCGCTGCCCTAAAAGATGTCATGGCTTTGGACTGGGGTTGTGGCTCAGTGGTAGAGCACTTGCCTAGCCCATGTGAGGCGCTGGGTTTGATTCTCAGCACCACATAAATAAAGAAAATAAAGGTCCATCAACAACTAAAAAAATATTTTACAAAAAGATATCATGGCTTTATGTTGTATGGGTGTAAAACTGATTTTTATAGTTTTATTAGGATATATTTCACAAACCATAAAATTCTCCCATTTATTCACTTCAGTTGTTTTTAGTATACTCAGAGTTGTGCAGTCATCACTACAATCACTTACAGAGTATTTTCTTCACTCCAAAAAGAAACCTCATATCTCTTATCAGCCACTCACCCTTCCCTAGCTACAACTAACTCATTACCTTCTATCTCTTACAAATTTTCTCATTCTGAATATTACACATAAATGGAATCAAACAATATGTGGTCTTTTGTGATAAACAACTTTTCACTTTGCATAATATTTTCGAGGTTCATCTATGTTGTAGAACATGTCATGTTTACTTTTCATTGCCAAATAATATTTCATTGTATGAATATATGACACATTTCATTTATCCATTTGAGTTGATGGCTATTAGTTACCACGAATAATGCTGCTACAAATATTTATGTACAAATTTTTATGTAGATTTGTTTTCATATTTATTTTGAAAATGAATATGAATGTTTCATATCTATCTTTAATTTCAAATGACAGAAAAGTTTACAAGAACTTTCATGTCCCCTTCACTCAGATTCTCTAGTTTTTAGTATTTTACATCTGCTTTCTCTCTCCCTATCTGTATCTATATGATTTTGTAGTTCTAATCTCAAATTCTTTTGAACGATCTGATAGAAACTACAGACTCTATGCCCCATCAACCTAAATATTCAGTGTGTATATCCACACAATAGACACTTTGCTGTATAACCATTATACAACCCTCCAAAGTCAGCATTGATACAACACAGACCCCATTAACATTTCACTCAACTATGTCCCAACTAATCCTGCATCCTCTCCAGGTACTTACATTGAATTTAGTAATTTAGTCATATACTCCTAGTTCTTCAAACTGGAAAAGTTTCAGGGCTAAAGACACAGCTCAGAGGTAAAGCGCTTGCCTAGTACATTCAAGGTCCTTGGTTTAATCCCTAGGACTGCAAAAATAAACAGAAGAACAAACAAACAAAACTGGAAAAGTTCCTTAGTTGTTTCCTGTCTTTCATGATCTTGATAGTTTTTAAACAGTATATCCATTCTATATAATGACCTTTAACTGGATCCATCCAGTGTTCGCTTATGACTAGCTCAACCATACATTTTGGCAGGAAAACCACAGAAAAGAGGCTGGGCTCTTGTCAGGAGGTGTCTAGTGTCAATTTTTGGCACCACTGCGATGAGAATTCTGCTACTCTGGTCAAGTGGTTTTCACACCATAAGAATCACCTTTTTTTCTTTTTTACTTTTGTATATACACATACCTGTATCTACATATATCTTTAAATATTAAAAACTGTGAGTTCACACTAACGCATTGTTTTAGTCAGCTTTTTCACTGCTGTGATAAATGACCCAACCAGTACAACTGTAAAGGGGGAAGGGTTTATTTGTGGGCTCACAGTTTCAGAGGTCCTAGTCCATAGAAGGCCACTTCCATTTCTCAGGGCTCAAGGTGAGGTTGAACATCAAGGTGGAAGAGTGTGGCAGAGGAAAGCAGCTCACATCATCAGGAAGCAGAGAGAGACTCCACTGTCCAGATACAAAATATGTACCCCATAGCCACACCCCAATTCCCACTTCCTCTAACCACACTCTACCACTTCAATGAATCCCATCAGGGATTAATCCACTGATTGGGTTAAGACTCTTACAACCCAATCATTTCTCCTCTGAACCTTCCTGCAGTGTCTCACATGTGAGTTTTTGAGGGAACCCTCACATCCAAACCATAATACACATTGAATTCCAATCCAGCACTTCCAGTTATTTGCAGACATTCCTTACTCCATATTTTTAAATCCCCTTCTGACACTGAGAAACCAGGCTCTCAAATACATACATGTATTTATATTTACTTCAGTATATTTATTTGCTTGATCTCTCTATGTGTAACAATTTCCTAACCACACACAACCCACTCCTATAGCTCCTTCTTCAATGTGTCATCTATTTGACCATCATCCAAATGTCACCTTTTTGGCACACCACTACCTAGAGGATGTCAGTTCTTCCCACACTGAATGATAATTCATTCTGTGCTATTCCAACCAAAATTCCAACATGAACTCAACAAACCTAAAATTTTTGAAGAAAAGTAAAGGTCTATGAAGAATTGTGTCAATTTTTTAAGAGTAAAGACAAGTATTTTAGACACAGAAATGTGCAGCTAAGATCCTCTTTCAAGGAAGAATTGCCACCTACCTGCAGGGAATGGGGCCAGTACATGCCTCCAGTTGTCAGCTGCTTCAGCACCAGCCTCAGCTGCTGAGAACACTTTTGCCCAAGGAATTCAAGAGCTTTCGCGATGTGGTGACTGACAGTGGTCCTGGCCATTCAGCCCAATGCAGAACTCTCTGATGGTTAAGATCTGCTCTAAAATGCTTCACTATGTTGACTAAGGCATTGTCAACCTGCATCTTAGTTCAACTACTTTCTCTGCCCAATTCTGCTTCTACCTTTCTCTTTCATGGTCACCAGTCCCTAAGAACACTTTTGTATCCTGTGATAGTTAATCTTATGTGTCCACTTGACTGTGTAATGGGATGCCCAGATATTTGGTTAAACCTCATATCAGGGAGTGTTTCTGAAAGTAGTTAGTTAGCATTTGAATGGTGAACTAAGTAAAGCAGATGTCTTTCTCCAATGTGGGTGGGCATCATGCACTTTATTGAGGGCTTAAATAAAACAAAAATGTAAAGGAAAGTTGAATTCATTGTCTTTCTGACTGCCTAAGCTGGAAAATTGATCCCCTGCCCTCAGCGCTCTTGATTCTCAGGCTTTCAGATGCTAACTGTAAGGTATACCGTTGACTCAGGCTTTCCAGTCGCACCACTGGCTTTGCTTGGGGCTCAAGCTTGCAGATGCCAGATGGTATGTCTTTTCACCCTCCATAATCACGAGCCAATTCCTTATAACAAATCTCATTCTGGATCTTTATAGCATATGGATCTGTTTCTCTGGAGTACCCTGGTGAATACACATCCCAAAGTCCACTCCAACTTCTGCTTCCAGAGAAGGAGGAATTCATCCTACTAGATGTTATGATATAAAACCATAGCAATAAAGTCATCATGGTACTAACATAGGAAGAGGGAGATATGGAGAATAATATCCCTGTGATTTTATTGTGGGAACATTATAAACTAGACACCCCAAAAGCATCATCCATATACGTATAAAAGAATTTTATTGCATCAAAGTTGATGGTCTATAAAAGGACACTATAGATTCAATTTAACAGGTGCTTGATAAACTGGGAGAAAACATTTTCAATCTAACACCAGCAAAAAATTAATATCTAATATATACAAGCAAATATTTCAAATCAAGAAAAATATGGGCAATCCAACCAAAAAAAATGGAAAAGATCATAATCAGGAAATATAAGAATGAGAAAATCAGGCTGGGGAGATAGCTCAGCTGGTAGAGTGCTTGCCTCTCAAGCACAAGGCCCTGAGTTTGATCCCCAGTACCACAAAAAAAAAAAAAAAAAAGAATAAGAAAATCATACGGCTCACAAGTGCATGAAGAAGCGCTCAGTTTCACTAGAAATCACAGAAAACACAATAAAATTACAAAGTGAATTCAAAAGTTGGCAAGGTCACTCAGAAGCAGAAATCCTTATGTGAGAATAAATGGGTGCTGCTACCATGGGAACATTATCTGTACAGGTCTCTGTAGCTTCTGTGATCCAGAGTCGTAGAGCCAGAGACAAGACTAAGTGCTTTAGTTCAGAGGAAGTCAAGTGTGACTTTCTTCCGTGGTCTGGAATCCGGGTTCATCCACCACTAGCCACCTCCTCCATGCCTCCCAAGTTCAACTCCAATGAGATCAAAGTCAAGTACCTGAGGTGCACCAGCGGCAAGTTTGGTGCCTCATCTGCCCTAGCCCCCAAGATCAGCCCCCTGGGTCTGTCTCCAAAAAAGGTTGGTGATGACATTGCAAAGCAACTGGCTATTGGAAGGGTCTGAGGACTACAGTGAAACTGACCATTCGGAACAGACAGACCCAGACTGAAGTGGTACCTTCTGCCTCTGTCCTGATCATAAAAGCCCTCAAGGAGCCACCAAGAGACAGAAAGAAACAGAAAAACATTAGACACAGTGGAAATATCACTTTTGATGAAATTGTCAACATTGCCTGACAGATGCCTCATCGATCTTTAGCTAGAGAACTTTCTGGAACTATTAAGGAGATTCTGGGGACTACCCAGTCTATGGGCTATAATGTCAATGGCTGCCACCCTTATGACATCATAGATGACATCAATAGTGGTGCAGTGGAGTGCCCAACTAGTTAAGAAGTACATGGGAAAATATTTTAATAAAGGATCACCTGACAACCAAAAAAAAAAAAAAAAAAAAAAAGATTATAAGTGACAGTAGTCTATTAGGGAGAAGATCCCAGGAAACCTCAATAGGGAGTGAGGAAGAGAAAGAAGGCAATTAGGGGTGTATTATGCAGCAAATTACTAATGTGGGCACGAGTTTATCTCTGGGTAACTGTAAGACAATGTAGAATACATGTCTCAGATGAACCCACTGAAGGTTGAGGTGATTCCCCTCAGTCATTGGGTGAGAGCCACTCTGAGTCCAAGAAAAGGATTAATTTCCCAGCACTTGTGCAAGTCTTGTTCTAGGCAGAACAGTTCCAGAGATGCAGATACTAGTAGATGGAAACCTTGGGCAGTTCTATAACAAAAAGGTGAGGTCCAAAGGCCTGAGTTGCTACATATGTTACATCATAATCCCACTTGTGTATAATCCCAGTCCCATTCTGGTCCATAAGAGGATGCTAGTCATGTATGAGTGTGCTAATTATAGCAGTGTTTGTACTGGTTGGAGTCAAAGGCAACCTAGGTTGGACAGAAGCTACTACATTCACCAAATCCTGTTTTCTTCCCTTGGAACATTGGTAGACTACATGGATTACATGGAGATCTATGGCCAAATTCTGGCCATCGGAGTGCCGATATGAGTGAGGTGTGCCATTCCAGGTTTGGCCCCAAACAAACAAACCTTTCACATAATTCTCCTAGCTCTCTTTTTTCCATTCACTAGTCAAGACAGAGGGGAACAAAGCCTGGAAGATAGTAAAGCCATACAATAGAAGAATAAAAGTCTCCATGAAGAAAAATTCCTTCCCCAACTCTCACCATTCCGCCTTGGACTGGGACTTGAGCATGAAACAAATTTCCATTGTTTTCAGCCACTGAAACATAAGAATTTTTACATAGTTAATCCACCCCGATGACTATGGTAGGGAAATTAATAATTTAAAATGTGGTGTGCTATGGTTTAGGTATTAGGTGTCCCCCAAAAGTTCATATGTAAAACAATTCAAGAAAGTTTAGAGGTGAAATGATTGGGTCATGAGAGGTTTAGCCTAATCAGTGCATTAATCCCCCAATGGGGATTTACTGGATGTTAACCGTAGGCAAGTAGGGTATGGCTGGAGGAGGTTGGTCACAGGGCTTGACTTTGGGGTTTATCTGTCTCTACTTCCTGGTGTGATGCCCTGAGCTGTTTTCCTCCTCCACGAAGTTCTGCCTCACCTAGGGCCCTGAAGAATGGAGCCAGCCGTCTATGGAATAAGACATTTGAAATCATAAGCTCCAAATTTTTTCCTCCTCTAAAATTGTCAGGTCTTTTGGTCACAGCAGTGGAAAATTTGCCTAAAACATGGGGAAGTGTCCTATGGAATATACTGCATAACACTTAGAAGAACTGAACTAAGTAGGGCTGGGGTTGTAGCTCAATGGTAGAGCACTTGCCTCGAGTGTGTGAGGCACTGGGTCCAATCTTTAGCATGGCATAGAAATAAATGAAATGAAGATACTATGTCCATCTACAACTGAAAACAATTAAAAAAAGAAATGAATTAAATGCACATGCGAATATGAATGATTTTTTAAAATTTTTGAGTTAGAAACATTAAAAAAAAAACCCTCTGTTTTATAATATAAACATATCCAAGAACATCAAGCACACTGGCCTGGTAGTCTATGTTTGGAGGAGGGGTTGGAGAAGAAAAGTGGCAATGAGAAAAAAAATAAAATAAAAGGGAGAGGAGGTTAAAATAAGAAAGAAAACAGAAACAAAAAGATCCTTTTATAGAGCAATAATAATAGTATGCCATAATTGAGTAATACAATTAATTATATATCTGAGTTTTTGTTGTCATTTTATTGTTGTTGGTGGTGGTGTTTTTGGTACTGGGAATTGAACCCAGAAGTACTTTACTACTGAGCCAATGCAGCCCACTGAACCTTTACCACTAAATTGCATAGTGCCTCACTAAGTGGCTGAGGCTGGCCTCAGATTGCCATCCTCCTGCCTCCACTTCCAAAGTCACTGGGATTACAGGCATGCATCACAGCAACTGACTATACCTGAGATTTAAAAAATATATATTATTTTCAGCTAATTAATAACAATGCTTTCTATTCAGACTCCTCTAATTACTTCACAAGTAATATGATAAATCATCTCTATTTGCTTGAAAATTCAGTATTTCCCTTCCTCTGTTCCCATAATGACCCTCTTCAATCAGGAAGCACTCCAAACAAGAGGCAGGGATATATTCACAATTTATAAGGTACTTCTTATTCTCCACTCATAAAGTTTCACTAATCTCTGTTAGGTTTTCTCCGTGGAGTCTAATGCCACATCTGGCTTGGGGAATTTACAAGTCCCCAGATGTGGGGGTAGAAACAAAAACTAGAGAACAGAAACACTCTGGAGCTAGCTCAAATCATTGGGCATTGAGATTCAGAGGTGAAGATACCAAAACAAAGCACTACTGGAGAGCCAGGAGGTAGGAAGTCATACAAGAATAGGACAGTTACTCTCTCTGGTTCAGTGCCTATTCAGTTCCTGAAAGGGCAGCAGAAATGGCAAGGTCAACAAGGAGGAAAGGGAAGACAACAGGCAAAGCAAAGCACTCTCCATCTAGATCCGGAGGACCATGGAATCTAGAAGGATGTCCTCATACACAGATTCTGCTGTCCTTTGTAGGAATGGGAAGCCTTGAAGGGGTCGAGTTGCTCTGGATATGAACATAACTATCCTTTACTCCACTCCTCCAATAAAATTCACTGTCTGCACAATTTATTCAAAAATCTCCTGCTGACAAGTGGTATATCACCTCTGGTGGTCTTGAGCTTTTGTTAAAACTGTGTACTTAGCTCATTGAATTTCAATTCTTTGTTCTCCCAAAGTAGAATAGAGGCTATTAAAGTCAGATGTGTCCAGCCTGGCCTGGTTCCTTTCGACAGCTGAAGCCGTCCCAAGAGAAGAGCTTTTCAATGGATTACAAAAGTTTGAGGAATAATTCTGGATGGTATACTCTGTAACTCAGTGTGTGTCTTCTTTTCTCTCTAACTCCCAGCTACTTGCTCATTTCTCCATCGCACTCCTACCTTAACCCACAAGTTCACCACCTTAGCTCTCCTTTCACTCCATGGGTTTGAACCCCACATTTCATATTTCCTAACCTCTCTGAACTTCAGTTTGCTCATCAGAAAAATGGGGCAAATAATAGTACCTAACTCTAAGCCCCCTTGGGCTTTGGTGACCCCATCATTGGGGTGTTTTATATGATGGTTTGATTTTCCTGTACCCAGATACTTTCTTTCTTTCCCATTTTCTAATCATTTTGTAACACATGCTGACTCTTCCCTTCCCTCTCTTCTCCCTGGGAAAATACAATGAATAAAGATTATTGGTACTCAAAAAAAAAAAAAAAAATAGTACCTAACTCATAGGGTTGTTGTGAGGATTAAATGAGATGCTCCACATATGTGCCTGTCTGACATACAATACCAGGGGGTGTTGATAGTGTTATTTCAGTAATTCATTCACAAATAATTTATGAATTATTCATGTCAGATAGATTTCTCCCACACAAGGATACTAAAACTGTCCCTAAAAATCATGCCACTGGGGCTATTCCTGCGGCCCATTTCACTTGTTGATACTTTATCTAAGTATAAAACATATAGCTGGGCACAGAGGCACACGCCTGTAATCCCAGCGGCTTGGGAAGCTGAGGTAGGAGGACTGTAAGTGCAAAGCCAGCCTCAGGCATCTTAGCAAGGCCCTAAGCAACTCAGCAAGACTCTGTATCTAAATAAAATATAAAAAAGGTCTGGGGATATGGCTCAGCGGTTAAGTGCCCCCTGGTAAATAAATAAAATAAAATACATATACCCTCTTCCTTAGAACTGTCACCTCTAAGAATTTAACCTATAAAATATTTTTAACAAGGACATAAAGATAAATGTACAAAGAAATTTTTAAGTTAAAAAAATGAAAATAAATAAGCCACTATGTGTTCATTCAATAAAATACCAAGTAGCAGCTAAAAAGAATGAACTAGATCTACATATAGACACCAAATAAGATCTACAATATATATTTTTTTTTGGTTTGGTTTTTTTTTTTTTTTTTTTTGGGGGGTACTAAGGATAGAACCCAGGGCCTTGTGCTTACAAGGCAAGCATCCTACCAACTGAGCTTTCTCCCCAGCCCCTACAATATACTTTTTAAAAATGTTTTTCAGCTGTAGACGGACACATCTTTATTTTATTTTATTTTTTTAATGTGGTGCTAACACTCAAACCCAGTGCTTCGTGCTAGGTGAGTGCTCTACCACTGAGCCACAACCCCAGCCCTACCACATATTTTTTTAAAAAAATTTAATTGTAGAAGGCCACAATACCTTTAATTATTTATTTTTTTATGTGGTGCTGAGGATTGAGCCCAGTGCTTCACACGTGCCAGTCAAGCACTCTAGAGACCACTGAGCTCCAACCCTGGTCCTACAATACATTTTTAAATGGCAAAAGAAAACCATTTATGCATAGTAGGACTGGGGATGTAGCTCAGTAGTAGAATGC
This sequence comes from Sciurus carolinensis, assembly GCF_902686445.1. Lineage (NCBI taxonomy): Eukaryota > Metazoa > Chordata > Mammalia > Rodentia > Sciuridae > Sciurus > Sciurus carolinensis. Next base: position 145,804,790 of record NC_062217.1, on the reverse strand, counting down.
TTGCCTAGTATGCATGAGGCCCTCGGTTTAATCCCTAGCACTGCCATATTAAAATAAAATAAAAGGAAAGGAAAGGTGCATATAGTATAACATGGTTTGATTAAAAAATTTAAGCACATACACATACACACATCCATTTTATGTTCTAAATGTTGTGTTCCTCCAAAATCCATTAGTAGGTAGGACTTTTAGAATGTAATTAGATCAAGAGGGCTCTGCCCTCATGAATTGGGCCAGTGTTTCTATAAAAGAGGTTGAAGGAAGCTGGGCACAGTGGCACACATTTGTAATCTCAGCTACTTGGAAGACAGGAGAATTTCAAGTTTTTAAATATATTTGAATGCTTTATCATCTTTCAAAAATAATGGTTGTATTGCTGGATGTGGTAGTGCATGCCTGTAATCCCAGTGGCTCAGAAGACTGAGGCAGAAGGATCTGGGAAACTTAGCAAGACTCTGTCTCAAAATTTAAAAATTAAAAAGGGCTGGGGATGTGGCTCAGTGACTAAGTGCCCCTGGGTTCAATACCTGGTGCCGAATAATAATAATAATAATAATAATAATAATAATATAATGGTTGCATTCAACCTATGATGTTTAAGTTTCTAAAGATTGGGGGGGAAATGCCAGTTAAATCATGTACAGCATCAAAGATTTGGTGGTTAAGGAATGAGTTTAATTTGCATAGACTAAGTAAAAGGGAAGTTCAAAGCTATCTTTAAGTTACATTCTGTACCACATTAGCATTTACCTTGACTCATGGAGGCATTACAGTGAAAAAAATATAAACCAAAGTATTGGCATCTTTAGAATTTAAATTCTTCCACTGACCTGCTGTATGACCTTGAATAAGTATTTAAAATCGGTGTGCTTTATTTTTCCTGTCTCTAAAAGAAGATTTTAAAAAATAGTACATACCTTGTAGCATTGTTTTAAGTATTAAATTAAATAACGCAAGTAAAAAAGTGCTCAGCTCATGCCAGGAATGGTGGCACATACCTGTAATCCCAGTGGTTTGGGAGGCTGAAGCAGGAGGACCTCAAGTTCAAAGCCAGCCTCAGCAAAATTGAGGCACTAAGAAACTCAGTGAAACCCTGTCTCTAAATAAAATACAGAATAGGGCTAGGGATGTGGCTCTGTGGTCAAGTGCCCCTGAGTTCAATCCCCAGTATCAAAAAAAAAAAAAGGGTGCTTGGATCATGATTTAATTTAAGTAGTAGCATAGTAGCTCTTATCATTTGTCCACTAATTCATATCAATTACTCTGATTTTTTTCTGATACTTATATGTCTATATTGTCTCCTTGCAAGGAACCTAATGAAGATTCACCACAACTGTGAAATTTCCTGAAGTCAAAGTTGACAGATCATTGCATAAGGAAGGAGCAGATGTGAATTCTGTGCCCAGCTCTGTCTTTTCTGCTTCTAACCTTGAAGTTGCTCTAATCTCTGATGGATTTTGCACCTTGTCTGTTCAGACCTGGGAAAATCAGATGATCTGCTACCTAGACATTTGGGTAGCTGGCACATAGCAGGCCTCAAATACCCATCTTTTAAAAAATTAAATTAGAACAATTTAAAGCAATTGCTCAGTAATAAGGAAGTCGATTTTGTAAGATGGGAAAATGATCAGGCAGAAATTTCGAAATACACATTTTGCCAAAGCTCTGTGAGGACATTTTAAATACTTTCTGTGATTTTTATTATACTTTCTTACTTAAAATAAACTTTTCTATAAGGCTTCCTTTGACTTTAGACACTTCCATTTTGCCTAACTCAGCTGCATTTTATAACTTTTCAGGCGGAAAAGTTGTAATAGAAATTTTCCATGGAAACAGCTTTTGATTGCTTCCTGGCTATAAATAACTTCTTCCTGGATATTCTTTTAAAAATTACTCCTTATGGTCACCTAACATAGATTAAAGCAAGCTGCTTATCATTTTTTTCTGAAAACTAGAAATAAATATCACATGTTCAGGTAAATAAAGATCTGGATAAATTATGATTCTGAGGGCTATGGAAAAGACACTCATTCACTTCTTTTAAAAACCAAGAGGGCAGTGGTGGTAGCTCAGGGGTAGGGCGCTGGCCTAGCATCTGCGAGGTACTGGGTTCAATCCTCAGCACCACATTAAATAAATAAATAGATAGATAAGATAAAGGTATTGGGTCCATCTACAACTAAAAAGAAAAAAAACCCCAGCACCGCAAAAAAAAAAAAAAAAAAAAAAAAAAAAAAAAAAAAAAATTGGGGGGTTGGGAAGATAGCTCAGTTGGTAGAGTGCTTGCCTTGCAAGCACAAAGCCCTGGGTTCGATCCCCAGCACCCAAAAAAAAAAAAAAAAAGAAAAGAAAAAAAAAAAGATCAGATGAGTGCAGTGTAATTCCAATGACTTGAGGGCTGAAGCAGGAGGATTACCAGCTTCAGCATCTTAGTGTGATCCTATCTCAAAATGAAAAATCTTTAAAAAAAAAAGGCTGGGGATGTAGCTTGCTGATAAAGGACCCCTGGGTTCAATCCCTAGTACAAGAAAAAAAAAATCATGCTGAAGATTCATGGACAGAACCAGAGGACATCGTATTAAGCAAAATAAACCAGACACAGAAAGGCAAATACTACATGTTGTCACTCCATGTGTAGAAGCCAAAAAAGTTGATTTCATCAAAGCAGGGCGGGGGATGGGGGGGTGGATAGTGGTCACTAGAGGCTAGGAAAGGGGGAGGAAAGGGGTACAGAGGAAGATCAGATAACAGGTACCAAAATATGGTTAGATAGGAGGGATGTGCCCTAATGTTCTATGGCACAGAGGACAACTATAGTTTACAACAGTTTATTACCTATTTTGTAAAGAACTAGAAGAAAGGCAATGGAAGATTCCCAATGCAAAGGATTGATAAACGTTTAGGAAGACAGAAAAGTTAATTACCTTGATCTGATTGTTACATCTGTGTGCATGTCTTGAATTACCACAGTACCCGGTGGATATGTTCAATCAAACATTAAAAGTAATAAGTAAATTATGATAACGATAATTCCTCCTACATCCTCTCAAAGCTGCTTATATCTTAACTAGTCAATTCATTCCACTGTCATTTGGGAAAATAATTCATAAATTTTAAGTTCCACTTACATAATTTTGCATCCAGTTTTATTCTTAAAATGTCTTTACAGTGCTGTAGTCAATATGAATGTGCTGTGCTCTTATTTATTTTTGGGTAAGCTTACATTAAATGTAAATCATCACATTTTGTGTGCTTATCATTCTAACTGGCTAGGTTATTGGTGTATTATGAGTAGCTAAGGTTAAGGACAAATTAAATTTACTGAAGTTCAAACTGAAGGTTACCACTTTTAACATGAACCAGTCCAGTTTTCACTATTTTTTCTAAGTTATGATGTAATTTGCCATTTTGGGATATTGCTAATATTTTATGAGAAAGTTACCTTTTTAAAATACTTAAATTTGAACTTTTCAGGTGTGTCCTTGCATTATATCTATTTTTATCTAGAGATCATTCGTATCCTGATTATAGAAATAATATGCAATTGGAAAACTTTAAATCACAGTGAAACATATGAAGTAAAAAAGGTTAGTACCCCATAATTCAAGCCACAGAAGGTTAACACAGTTTAGCAATTTGTGGATTATGTCCTTATACGTTTTCCAAGTACATATATATACATGCACTCATTTATTTAACAAATACTAATTGAGTGCCTTTTATATGCTAGGGACAGTTAAGAGGCTATTGCAATTCAAGCAGGAGCTCATGGTGACTTGAAGTAGACAGCAGGGGTGGGACAAATGGCTGGATCCAGGCTGTGTTTCAGAGGTACTGCTGACAGGACTTGTTCTTCAACACCCACAAGATAGCAATCCAGGGCGGCTCTCAGGTTTTGGGTCCGTAGAACTGGGTAGATTTTTCACAATGGAGACCACTGGTTGTGATACAAAGCTGCTCCCTGTCCCTTTCAGTTGCATCACAACCTAGCTTGTCAGTCTGAAAGCTGCTCTCCCCGCCCTTTCCGGTGCAGCCATTTTCCCCACCTCCCAACTACTGTCAGTCTGTGAACATCCTAGCTAGCTATTGGTTCATCAGTCAGCTTGCAAGTATCCTTCTCCATTATTGGTCCTCTGTTAGCCCGGCGGGATTCTTAAAGATAGCTTCACCGCCATCTTCTCTCTTGCTTTTCTCTCCCCAACTCACTTTCTTTCTCCTCCTCCTTTCCACTCTCTAGCCAGCAGCCCTTTCTCTTTCCCTTTCTTTTCCTCTCATTTTCTCTCTTACCCTGCAGGGAGACACTCTGTTTGCTTAATAAACTCCCTTATGTGATTTCCCTTGTCTGGTGTGGTTTTCGTGGGATTCCTTACACCGGTAACTTTTGACAAATGTGATTTCAGTGAAAGAGTGGGGCAAAAGGCTCCATTGGAGTGGCTTGATGGGAGTGTAAAGGAGTAGAGACGAGAAAAACAAACAATTATTTTGAAGAGCTTTGCTATAAGGTGGAGCAGAGATATGCAGTATGCAGCTACAAATGGATATAAGTTCAAGAGATATCTTGAAGAATGTATGTATAAAACTAATAAACATGGTTGGAGAGCAATCTATCACATTTTGAAATATACAATACCTTTGACCTGGCAATTTGATTTTTAGGAGATAATACGGTGTGTGTGTAAAGATTTATTGCTCACAGTGCTGGACATGGTGGCGCATGCCTATAATCCAGCAAGAGGATGGCAAGTTCAAAGACAGCCTCAGCAACTTAGTGAGGCCCTAAGCAACTTAGTGAGATTCTTACTCAAAAAAAAAAAAAAAAAAAAAAAAGACGTGATTAGGGATGTGGCTCAGTAGTTAAGTGCCCCTGGGTTCATTCTCTGGCAAGGAAGGAAGGAAGGAAGGAAGGAAGGAGGGAGGGAGGGAGACATGGATGGAGGGAGGAAAGAAAGAGAGAGAGGAAGAAAGGAAGGAAGGAAGGAAGGAAGGAAGGAAGGAAGGAAGGAAGGAAGGAAAGAAGGAGGGAGGGAAGGAAGGAAGGGAGGGAGGGAGGAAGGGCCACAGTTTTGCTTGCTGGAAATGTCCAAGATCACCGCCCAAACAGACTAGGAGTTCAATGTGCTTTCTGCTCTCTTCTTCAAAAATAGTGTCCTTTCTCCTTGTGTCCTGACATTGGTAGAAAGAGTAAAAGGATCTTCTTAATGTCTTTTTAAATAATTTGATATGGAGTCTCACTAAGATGCTTACGGCCTCACTCAGTTGCTGAGGCTGGCCTCAAATTTATGATCCTCCAGCCTCAGCCTCCTGAGTCACTGGAGTTGCAGGCATGCACTACTGTGCCTAGTCATTTCTTACTAAACCTGTCATGCTGAATATCTTCTATGATTATACATACATATGACCCTTGTCATTTTACCTGCAAAACAGGTCTATAACTTTCTTCTTGAGCATCATCTTATTGATCCAGTAACAGTCCTTCCCAAATCAATTGAAATGCAGAGGTAACAAATTCCAAAGTACACCTGTGGAAGACTTGAAATATTGTCAATAAACTGGTACAATGTCACACAAAGTATAGTTCATCTATTCATGGAATGGGCAACATTTCATATTCGAGAGAAAGAGACTAAGACCACTAAAGCAATGAATGATATCTCCATCTTTTCCCCATACTTCACTTAGAAAGAAAGAAAGAAAGAAAGAAAGAAAGAAAGAAAGAAAGAAAGAAAGAAAAAGAAAGAAAGAAGGAAAAGGAAAGAATCTCTACAATCTGCTTTAGAGTTGATGTCACTTTAGTACAAAATTTTCCTTTTACAACTCTTCTTAAAAATTACTCTGAAAAAAAAAATTACTCTGAATATCCCTATGAATACTAATTCGGTGAGTCAGATTCTTCTTGACAGATGTTCTCCTAGATTCATTGTTAATAATGCCAGTAAGCATGAGGAGTTCCAAATGGATAATGATGTTGCACAAATGTTCCTCGATGTTGTCTGACAATGCTAATTCTGGCAAACTCTTGGTTAGTTCTCTGATCTATTACCTTTTTTAGAAGGTTTAATTACCATTACACCTTTGAAGTACATTGGACATCTTCTTTGATTTGTTTTATGACTTTTGACAAATCACTGGATTTCTCTGGCACTCATTTTCCTCTATACTAGACGAAGTTGAACTAAGTACTTCCAAGTGCCCTTAGCACCTGAGTTATTTAATTTATTATAACTCATCAGTGTTATATATACCTGAAAGTTTCAAACAAATGATTTTACATTTATACATTTTAATAAAGTACTAGAGTACATCAGGCAGAATTACAAATTTATAATACCTCATACCACAGCAAAATAAGTAGACCCAATTCTATATGAACCCACACATTTTAATTTGATGTAACTGATATTTGAATATGGTATGACATTCAAAATTTAAGGAGTTCTCTGTAAAGATAGGTCAAAAATACAAGCCTGCCTTCTAGTTAACGTCACCTAAATCAGTAACTTCAATAGGCATATCAAAAGGAGAACCCAAAACGACAATGAACAGCAACAAAACCTAGCAAAATCAATTTCAAAGCAAAATAATTATTGAATCTATCTCATGTGTCGGGTTAGCAAGTGTCGTGCAACCAAAACAGAGAAGCAGGACCTTCCCAAGTACTCGCGATGGCCAAAATTTGAACCCACATAAAAACATATAGAAAGAAATGGACAAATGAAAATATTTTAATATTTGGTTATAAATAGAAGTGAAAAATAGAACCAAATTAATGTTGAACACTGGAATTAGAGATGAGACATCCTTTAATAGCTTACCATGTAACCACTAGAAGTATGTTCTAGAAGAATATTAGTTGTCATTAAGAATATTGTGCTGGGCTGGGGATATAGCTCAGTTGGTAGAATGTTTGCCTTGCAAGCACAAGGCCCTGTGTTTAATCCCCAGCACCGCAAAAAAAAAAAAAAAAAAAAAAAAAAAAAAAAAAAATTATGCTTGTAAAAAACTAGGGATAGTAGGAACATACCTCAACATTGTAAAATGTTGCTAAACCCAAGACCAACATCATTCTAAGTGGAGAAAAACTGAAAGCATTACCCCTAAAAACGAACGGGAGGGATGGCCTCTTTCACTACTTCTATTCAACATACTCCTTGAAACTGTAGCCAGAGCAAGTAGGCAACAGAAAGAAATTAAAGGGATACAAATAGGAAAAGAAGAGCTTAAACCATCCCTATTTGCTGACATGATTCTATATTTAGAAGACCCAAAGAACTCCACCGGATAGCTTCTAAAACTCATAAACAAATTCAGCAAAGTAGCAGGATATAAAATTAACACCCGTAAATCAGTTATGTTCCTATACATCAGTGATGGATCAACTGAAAGAGAAATTAAGAAAACTATCCCATTCAAAATAGCCTCAAAAAATAAAATAAAATACTTGGAAATCAATTTCACAAAAGAGGTGAAAAACCTTTACAATGAAAACTACAGAACACTAAAGAAAGAAATTGAAGACCTTAGAAGATGGAAAGATCTCCCATGTTCTTGGATAGGCAGAATTAATATTGTCAAAATGACCATACTACCAAAAGTGCTATACAGATTTAATGCAATTCCTATTAAAATTCCAACGGTGTTCTGCATGGAAATAGAAAAAGCAGTCAAGAAATTCATTTGGAGGCTGGAGTTGTAGCTCAGTGGTAGAGCGCTTGCCTGGCATGTGTGAGGCGCTCTGTTCAATTCTCACACCACATATAAATAAATAAATTAATTAATTAATTAATGTCCATTGACAACTAAAAAAAATTTTTTTAAAAGAAATTCATTTGGAAAAATAAGAGGCCCAGAACAGTCAAAGGAATTCTTAGTGAGAAAAGTAAAGCAGAAGGCATCACGATACCAGACCTTAAATTGTACTACAGAGCTACAGTAACAAAAATGGCATGGTATTGCTGCAAAAACACACATGAAGACTAATAGAACAGAACAGAATACACAGAGACAAACCCACATAAATACAGTTATCTCATACTAGATAAAGGCACCATAAACATACTTTGGAAAAAAGATAGCCTCCTCAACAATGGTGCTGGGAAAACTGCAAATGCATATGTGTAGTTGAATGAAATTGAACTCCTATCTCTTACCCTGCACAAACTCAACTCAAAATGGATCAAAAACCTAGGCATTAGACCAGAGACCATGCACTTACTAGAAGAAAAAGTAAGTCAAACTCTTTATTATGTTGGCTTAGGAACCAACTCCCTCAACAAGACTCCTAACACACAGGAAGTAAAATCAAGAATCAATAAATGGGGTGGAGTCAAACTAAAAAACTTCTTGACAACAAAGGAAATAATCAAGAATGTGAAGACAGAGTCTACAGAATGGGAGAAAATCTTTGCCACCGGCACCTCAGACAGAGCATTAATTCCCAGGATATGCAAAAAACTCAAAAAATTTAACACCAAAAAACCAAATAACCCAATCAATAAATGAGCAGAGGAATCAGACACTTCACAGAAGAAGAAATACAGTCAACAAATATATGAAAAAAATATTCAACATCTCTAGCAATTAGAGAAATATAAATTAAAACTACACTGAAATTTCATCTCACTCTAGTCAGAATGGCAATTGTCAAAAATACAAGTAACAATCAGGTGCGATGGTGCACACCTATAATCACCGTGGCTCAGGAGACTGAGGCAGGAGGATCGAGAGTTCAAACCCAGTCTCAGCAAAAGCAAGACACTAAGCAACTCAGTGAGATTGTGTCTCTAAATAAAATACAAAACAGCTGAAGATGTGGCTCAGTGGTTGAGTGCCCCTGAGTTCAATCCCCAGTATCCCTCTCTGCCAAAAAAAGAATCCAAGTAACAATAAATGTTGGCAGGGATGTAGGGAGAAAGGTACTCTAATACATTCCTGGTGGAACTACAAATTGGTGCAGCCACTATGGAAAGCAGTACGGAGATTCCTCAGATAACTTGGAATGGATCCACCATTTGACACAGTTATCCCACTCCTTGATATATACCCAAAGGACTAAAATCAGCATGCCTCAGTGACGAAGCCACATCAATGTTTATAGCAGCTCAATTCACAATAGCTAAGCTATGGAACCAACCTAGGTGCCCTTCAACTGATGAATGGATAAAGAAAATGCAGTATATACACAATGGAATATTACTTAGCCATAAAGAAGAATGAAATTATGGCATTTGCTGGTAAATGGATGGAATTGGAGACTGTCATGCTAAGTGAAATAAACCAATCCCCAAAAACCAAAGTTCTGAATGTTCTCTCTAATATGTGGATGCTAACACACAATAAGGAATGGGGAAGGAAAGAATAGAAGTTCATTGGATTAGATACAGGGAAATGAAGGGAAGTGAGGGGAGATGGGAATAGGAAAGACAGTAGAATGAATAAGACATAACTTTTTTATGTCCATATATGAATACACAACTAGTGAAACTCTACATCATGTACAACCACAAGAATGAGATCCTAATTAGAATAAGTTATACTCCATGTATGTACAATATGTCAAAATACACTCTACTGTCATGTATATCTAAAAAGAACAACAATAACAAAAAGGAGTATTATGCTTACAGCTTCAATGGTCAGCATCAGTTAGCGTGTGGTACTTATAAGAATATTATGCTTGTGGGGTTGGGGGTGTAGCTTAGTGGTGGAATGCCTGCCTAGCATGCAGAAGGCCCTGGTTTCAATTCCCCAGCACCACAAAAAGAAAAAAGAATATTATGTTTGTTTACCACACGTTTCTCTCCATTTCTCCCATGGTGGCAAGACTTCCTGACCCCTTGTGATTGGGTGGAAATGTGTGTTTGTTGTAGTCAATGAACTAACGGAGAGCAGAAGTGGGCTCCCAGGCTGGGTCATCTGAGTGTTGACCTGGGCACTCTTTTCTCTATTACGGCAACCAGAAACATTCAAGGTGGCAGCCATGCTGTCAGCTTGGATCCCTGAGCGAAGTTAATGACCTGTTTTATTTACACATAGTATAAGCAAATGTTCTTAAAAGATTGAAATTCTGGAGATCCAAGATGGCGGACTAGAGGGAGGCTGTGTTCCTTGTCGCTCCGTAACTCTGGTTTCAAGCAGAGGATATCTGTTCTTGGCGAGGCAGTTTTTGCTGCTTATCGATCCCCTGCTGTTTACCCCATTTGTCTGCTGTGATGACCTGCAATCTGCCAGCATATCGACGCCTTTTTTGAGTGCAGATTGCTTACTGTCAGGCATCTATCATCTGCCATTTGCCTGCCTCTCGCCTGTCCATCGCCTGCCTTGCACCTACCTATCCATCACCCAACGTATGAGGTTCACCTCCCGATAGTTCAACAACAGTCAGCAAACTGATCGCCGACCACCAGTGGAGCACCAGCTGCCTGCTGTCACCTGGAAGTTCACTGTAACAGTACCTGCAGGTTTGATTACACGTGGCTGCCGCCATTTTGAAACAACAGCCAGGCCCCGCAGGACCCTGACTGAGCCCCGTCTCCAGGATACCTCAGCCCAACCGATCACTCCCTGCCTCTGGGGCCCTCACATCAACTGACTGCTCCCTGCTGCCAGGACCCCCAGACCAACTGACTGCGCTCTATCACCGGGACCCCAGACCTACTGATTGCACCTGGCCACCAGGATCCCACAATCACATCAAACACACCGGACCTCCAGGACCCCTGCCGGACCAACCGCATCCTGTCTCCAGGACCTCCAACTGACCACGTCCACCCCTGAGCTGCAGCTCCCCATTTGCCAACACATTTTGAAGCCAGAGTGGCCATCTTGGATAATCCTGGAAGCCGTAGCTCCGATCTTTGGGTGGGGCAAATCCCATCCTGCTATGCCTGCTGGAGGCTTGAAGCTCATTGTCAGGTACCTCTCATGCATCAGGCTACTGAACACTGGGAGGTTTCATTAGTATATGACTGTTATACAGTAGATTTTCTTTTTTCTCCTTTTTAAAAAATTTAAGTTTTTATTTCTCTACTTTTCTTGCTCTCTTTTCTTTTTGTTTACCTGTTCCCTCAGAGTCTCTTTCTCCCTTTTTTGCATGCTAACATCCGATTTCTTTTGATTACACTCTCACCCTTTCTATTTTCTAGAACTTCTGAATATTCTTTTCTTATCCCATTAACAGCCACATTCTACATCCCTCTGCATCCTCTTTGTCCTCCATTAGAAACTGCAGACCTTATTGCAAACCTGTTTGTTTTATCGAAGATAATATTTGAACTCATTTTTTTTTATTATGACAATTTTGTTATTGTCCCCATAGGGGCTATTTGGTCTAGGATTGCATAGTGTCTGATTTGGGCACTGCTAATATTGATCTCCCCTTAAAGAAAGGGTTTTGGAAACCTATAGGGCCACTATAAGCCTATAGGGAGAAATCTGCAATACCCCAGATCTGCACTGCTAGAGGGGAAGATACACAAACAACATGAAAAAACAAGGGAAGAAAATGATCCAAACAAATCTAGATTCTATAGTAATAGAATCCAAAGACAGTATGTTAGAAGAAATGTCAGAAAAGGACTTCAGATTATACATGATTAAGATGATTCGCGAAGCAAAGGATGAGATAAGAGAGCAAATGCAGGCAATGAATGATAATACCAATAAGCTGAAAGAGCAACTACAGGAAGTAAAAGATCATTTCAACAAAGAGATAGAGATTCTCAAAAAAAAAACCAAACAGAAATGCTTGAAATGAAGGAGACAATAAACCAAATTAAAAACTCAATGGAAAGCATCACCAAAAGACTGACCACTTGGAAGACAGAACCTCAGACAATGAAGACAAAATATTTAATCTTGAAAATAAAGTGGCCCAAACAGAGAAGATGGTAATGAATCATGAACAGAATCTCCAAGAACTATGGGACATCATGAAAAGACCAAATTTAAGAATTATTGGGATTGAAGAAGGCACAGAGATACAAACCAAAGGAATGAACAACCTATTCAATGAAATAATATCAGAAAATTTCCCAAACCTGAAGAATGAAATGGAAAATCAAATACAAGAGGCTTACAGAACACCAAATGCACAGAATCACAACAGATCCACACCAAGGCACTTTATAATGAAAATGCCTAACATTCAAAATAAAGATAGAATTTTGAAGGCTGCAAGAGAAAAGCATCAGGTTACAAATAGGGGGAGACCAATATGGATAGCAGCTGATTTCTCAACCCAGACTCTAAAAGCTAGAAGGACCTGGAACAACATATTTCAAGCTCTGAAAGAACATGGTTGCCAACCAAGAATCCTATACCCAGAAAGACTAACCTTCAGATTTGAAGATGAAATAAAATCCTTCCATGATAAACAAAAGTTAAAAGAATTTACAAAAGAAAGCCTGCGCTACAGAATGTTCTCAACAAAATATTCCATGAGGAGGAAATGAAAAACAACAATGTAGGTCAGCAAAGGGAGGAACTATCTTAGAGAAAAACCACTCAAAGAAGAAACCAAGTCACTTAAAAACCAAAAATAAGCCAAATGACTGGGAATACAAATCATATCTCAATAATAACCCTGAACATTAATGGCCTAAACTCATCAATCAAAAGTCATAGACTGGCAGAATGGATTAAAAAGAAAGACCCAACAATATGCTGCCTGCAAGAGACTCATCTCATAGAAAAAAACTCTCATAGAAAAAATAGCTGTCACTATTTGCGGATGACATGATTCTATATTTAGAGGATCCAAAAACCTCCTCCAGAAAACTTCTAGACCTCATCAATGAATTCAGCAAAATAGCAGGCTATAAAATCAACACGCATAAATCTAAAGCATTTTTATACGCAAGCGACGAAACAGCTGAAAGGGAAATGAGGAAAACAACCCCATTTGCAATAGCCTCAAAAAAAATAAAATACTTGGGTATCAATCTAAGCAAAGAGGTAAAAGATCTCTACAATGAAAATTACAAAACATTGAAGAAAGAAATTAAGGAAGACCTTAGAAGATGGAAAGATCTCCCATGTTCTTGGAGAGGCAGAATTAATATTGTCAAAATGGCCATACTACCAAAAGTGCTATACAAATTCAATGCAATTCCAATTGAAATCCCAATGATATACCTTACAGAAATAGAGCAAGCAATTATGAAATTCATCTGGAAGAATAAGAAACCCAGAATAGCTAAAGCAATCCTTAGCAGGAAGAATCAAACAGGGGGTATTGCAATACCAGAACTTCAACTATACTACAAAGCAATAGGAACAAAAACAGCATGGTATTGGCACCAAAATAGACAGGTAGATCAATGGTACAGAATAGAGGACACGGACACAAACCCAAATAAATACAATTTTCTCATACTAGACAAAGGTGCCAAAAATATGCAATGGAGAAAAGATAGCCTCTTCAACAAATGGTGCTGGGAAAACTGGAGATCCATATGCAACAGAATGAAACTAAACCCCTATCTCTCACCATGCACAAAAATCAACTCACAATGGATCAAGGACCTTGAAATCAGACCAAAGACCCTGCATCTTAGAGAAGAAAAAGGAGGTCCAAATCTTCACCTTGTTGGCTTAGGACCAGACTTCCTTAACAGGACTCCCAGAGCACAAGAAATAAAAGAAAGAATCAATAACTGGGATAGATTCAAACTAAATAGCTTTCTCTCAGCAAAGGAAACTATCAGCAATGCGAAGAGAGAACCTACAGAGTGGGAGAATATCTTTGCCACTCACATTTCAGATAGAGCACTAATTTCCAGAATATATAAAGAACTCAAAAAACTCTACACCAAGAATACAAATAACCCAATCAACAAATGGGCTAAGGATATGAACAGACACTTCACAGAAGATCCACAAGCAATCAACAAACATGAAAAACTGTTCACCATCTTTAGTAATAAGAGAAATGCAAATCAAAACTACACTAAGATTCCATCTCACCCCAATTAGAATGGTGATTATCAAGAATACAAGCAACAATAGGTGTTGGAGAGGATGTGGGGAAAAAAGTACACTCACATATTGGTGGTGGGGCTGCAAATTAGTGCAGCCACTCTGGAAAGCAGTATGGAGACTCCTTAGAAAACTTGGAATGGAACCACCATTTGACCCAGCTATCCCACTCCTTGGCCTATACCCAAAGGACTTAAAATCAGCATACTACAGAGATACAACCACATCAATGTTCATAGCTGTTCAATTCACAATAGCCAGACTGTGGAACCAACCTAGATGTTCTTTAATTGATGAATGGATAAAGAAACTGTGGTATATATATACAATGGAATATTACTCAGCTATAAAGAATAATAAAATTATGGCATTTGCAGGCAAATGGATGAAATTAGAGAACATCATGCTAAGTGAGATAAGCCAATCTCAAAAATCCAAAGGATGAATGATCTCACTGATAAGTGGATGATAACACATAATGGAGGGTGGGAGGGGGGCAAGCATGGAGGAAGGAGGGACTGTATAGAGGGAAAAGAGGGGTGGGAGAGGTGGGCGGGAAGGAAAAAAATAACAGAATGAATCAAACATCATTACTCTATGTAAATGTATGAATATGCAAATGTATGCTGTTATTCCATGTACAAACAGAAACAACATGTATCCCATTTGTTTACAATAAAAATAAATTAAAAAAAAAGATTGAAATTCTGAAATTGTCTGTTACCTCAATATAAGTGCATGTTTGTTTGAATTTTTGCAATCTGAACCAACACCTAGGTCAAGCTTGGGCTTAGTCATTGCATACTCTTTCCTGCAGGGAAACTACAGCCCTGACTCTAACACCATGGATTAGTGTTACTTGTTCTTTGACTTTAAAAACTAATCATACAGAAGTATTGTATTTTTCTGGCTTCGGTCTTTCAATAGTGCGCTTGTAAGAGTCTCCTATATTGATACATGGGTTTATGGTCTATTCATTCTTATTGATAAAATTGAGTCATTGTGCAATTGCACCCATTTTTTAATCTCTTTTTACTGTTAGTGGACATTTAGGTAATTTCCAGTATGATTATACAAACAATATTACAGCAAATATATATTTCCAGCATATATATTTTGATGAATGTATCTGTT
Source organism: Sciurus carolinensis (assembly GCF_902686445.1). NCBI lineage: Eukaryota > Metazoa > Chordata > Mammalia > Rodentia > Sciuridae > Sciurus > Sciurus carolinensis. The sequence continues at coordinate 145,789,682 of NC_062217.1, read as the reverse complement.
ACATATACACCTTAACAGATAGGAACTGCGGTGTGTGGGATAGAATATGCACATGTAGCTTAAGCAGATAGCACCAAAGGTTTTCCAAAAATATTTGTACCAATTCACACTCTCACCATCAGTGTAAGAGTATTCTGGAAGCTCCAACATTTGTGTGTTTATGTTTTGTTTTGTTTTGTTTTTTGTTTTTGTCATTCTGGAGGTAATTAGTGAAGGTAAGCACATTTTTACATATTTTTTTAGCCATTTGGGTACTTTTTTAAAAGGTGGCTGTTCATATTTTGCTCATCTTCTTTAGTTGTTTTTCATTTCACTGTATATTCCTTACTTATACAATTGTTCTTTACATACTTAGGATTGATCTTTTGCATATGGTATGAAGTACAAATCAAGATAAACTATTTTTTGTGTTGTTACCCAATTGCCTATACACTATTTACTGAAATATTATTATCTTTTGCCACTATAAATCAGGTGACCATATATGTGTGTGTGTCTATTTCTGGCCTCTCAATTATGCTTGATTGATCAATTTGTTTTTCTCTGTACCAATGCACATTGTCTTAATCAATTTCTCTCTCTCTCTCTCTCTCTCTTTCTCTCTCTGTAGTAATGGCAATTGAACTCAGCGTCTCATGAATGCTAGGTAAGTGCTCTACCACTGAGCTACATCCCCCTTTTTATATTTTACTTTGAGACAGGGTCTCTCTCAAATTGCCCAAGCTGGCTTGAATTTGTGATCCACCTGCCTCAGTCTCTCGCGTAGCTGGTATTACAGACTGTGGGATTACTGTGATCAGTCACACTGTCCTACTCTCTATACCTTCATAATAGGTCTTGATATCAGGCAATGTAAGTTCTCTGGTGTTGTTTTTCTTCAAGATTTTGTTGGTGCTGGGCAAAGTGGCACATATCTCAACCACTCAAGAGGCTGAGGAAGGAGGATCACAAGTTCAAGTTCAGCCTGGGCAATTTAGAAAGGCCATCTCAATATAATATTGGGATGGGAATACAAATCAATGGTAGATTGTTTGCCTAGCAAGCACAAGTCCCTGGATTCAATCCCCAGTATGAGAAAAGAAGATTCCCTTGGCTATTCTTCTCCCTATTCTACATAGAAAAGGAACTCAACAAATAGGCAAAGGGACTCCCTTTGGCTGAATACTAAACTGGACATACACAGGAAAATATCTACAAGACCTGGAAGAAAACAGTTACTGGCAAGTTATAAGAACAGAGACCTTTGAAGTTGCTAGAAGACATTAGAGTTCTGACCAGAAAATTAGAGAGACCTTGATGTATACCTTGGACTTGACGTTGGATCCCCAAACATCCATGCTTTAGAAATAGGGCGACTTTAGTTGGAGAATAAGAAATCTAGAGCTGGGGAGATAGCTCAGCTGGTAGAGTGCTTGCCTCGCAAGCACGGGCCCTGAGTTCAATCCTCAGTACCGCAAAAAAAAAAAAAAAAAAAAAAAAAATCTAGACCAGCTCTAAAAGAAAAAAAAAAAAAAAGGTAGAAACAAAACAACAATAAAGCTATGACAAGATAAAGGTGTTCTAAATTAAATTAATTTCTTGACAAACAAACCAACATTTTTTTACAGGAAAATGATCAAATTCAGACACTCTACAATATAGCATCTGCAGTGTAGAACAATCAATAAAAATTACTAGACATGAGGAGGAAGAGAATATGGTAAATAACCAGGGAGGAAAGACAAAATAGAAATAAAGATTCTCAAATGATCTCAAAATAGCTCTTATAAATGTGTGAGCTCCTTGAAGGTCCAAACCATGCCTTCTCCTAAGTAGGACTCAGAGTCCAGACTCTGGTGTTAAGTATATGCCTGGGTTCAAATCTCAGGTCTCCCATTTGTTAACTACATAAAACTTGGAAAATTATGTCAATCGTCTGAGCTCTAGTTAACTTAATCTAAAATGGGAGAAACAATATCTACTTCACGGAATTGTCCTAGGATTAAGTGAGATAATGTATAAGGAATGCCCAACAAGAAAGGGATCGGGGGCTGGGGTTATGGCTCAGCATTAGAGCAATTGCCAGCATGTGTGAGGCGCTGGGTTTGATTCTCAGCACTGCTAAAGATCCATCAACAACTAAAAAAAAATTTTAAAAAGGAAGGGATCTGTAAATATTATCTGCTATTACTCATGTGACCTAGTAAACCCTGGCTTGTTATAGGTGTTCGACGGTTGGCATGGAATGAATGACCCTAGAGCTACTGCCAAGGCCCAGTAGAGCTCATATCTGGTCTGCATGTAGGTTGCCAGCAGTTGAGGTTAGAATAGTGAGTGTCGTGTTGTCAAACCTGTTCAAAGTATCAATCAAGCAAGTGGCCAAATAAAGAAAAAGAATGAATTGTGGTCTAGCCTCTTGGGATGAGAAGAGAGCCAACACGTAACAGGTGAACTAAGTATTTGTGTTTCAGGGGCCTCTTTAGGGAAAACAGAGGGCAATATAGCACCCTGCTCTGTTACCGATTAACTGGGCATCCTTTTGGCCACATCCTCCTTTCAAACATAATTAAATTTTAAAATAGTATTATTTTAGGGAGTAGTGTACAAAGTATGGGTATCTGGTCTGTGGGCGGGAGTTACCAGGGTTTAGGCAGCAGTGATAACTGGGAACGGACACACTTTCTACCTGTTTTCTTTGAAGAATCCAAACTCTCCTCTGGAGTGGAGAAACACAGGGGACCTTCTGCGCTGGCCATAGGAATCTTTTTTAAAATTATAGGCATGAAATCAAAACCTGATCACATAGAATCCAAGCCTTCTGAATTACAAACTCAGGGACTTGTGGGACCTCTCTTAGCCATGCCCAAGGTTTACCTGAAACTCAGAAGCTGAGTAGAATTGTGGGAGCATTAGAGGTAAGAAGGGTCCTCAGCTTTAATTCGGGCTTTACCATTAGTGCCCTGAGTGACCCTGGGCACTTTTCCTGATCTTCCAGGCCTCTAAAGTGGACCAACTACATCAACATTCTCAAAGTGTCCCTGGGATATTTAACAGGTGTAATGGAAATGAGGTTCTGCTAACCAACATCTCCCAAAACTGTCACATGCAAACCTCTGTTGTTAGGTGAGATGACTTTAGGAGGTTCTGGACTGAAGTCATACACATACACATATATGTATATACATATTTTCATTCTAATTGATTCTGGCAAATGATTCCTAATTTTCCATTTATAGTAGTGATACTGAATGTCCTTTTAGACTGTGCCTTTTAAAAGGCGGGTAAATTCAATGAGAAAAGATTAAGTCAATAACAGTTCAGATTGTTTACAGATATGGTAAAAGGCACAAAAGTAATACAAAAATGACTAAAACTGAGAGAAGTTAAGTCAAATTAAACTGGCTTATCTGTTGCAAACCTCTCAGGGATTTTGTCTTGATGGGCATTTTGCCTCTTTAAGAAGGAATTTGGCATTTAGCATTTAAAAAAAATGCATTGAGCCATAGAAGCCCTCTTTTTGTTAAAATAACAGAGCAGTATCTTGTTAAACTAGTTCTGGAGATTGTACTTCAGGACAAGCTGATAAGAAACACCAAGGTGGCTTTTAGTGCTGACCTTGTTAGGATCTCAGTTTCTTCTCCTTCCCTGTGTTTGATGGAAAGTCTTTGAAGGAAGTACAGGGGCGGAGCTGGAAATGGCCACGTAAGCAGGTTTACATAATGGTTAAAAGCACATTAGCCCCTAAATGTGATGTGATATCTCAGTTTGAATCCTAGAACACAAGAGAGACATTAGTCGTGGTGGGGGTTGGATCTAGTGAAAAATAATCTGGAGTTTAGTTACTACTAGTTAAAACTTGTGGCATTTAGTTTGGAATTCAGTTAATAGCAATGTACCAGGGTGGGTTCCTTATTTTTGACAGTGCACCTGGTAATGTAAGTTGTTAACAACAGGGGAAACTGGGTGAGGGGTTACATAGAATGCGCTGTACTATACCTGCAACTTTTCACTAACTCTAAGGTTATTGAACAGTTAAAATGTTTACATTAAGGAAAAAGCACATTAGGGCTGGGGCTGTAATTCAGTGGTACAGCACTTGCCTCACATGTGTGAGGTACTGGGTTCAATCCTCAGCACCGCATAAAAATAAACACATAAAAGATATTGTGTCCGTTTACAACAAGAAAGTATTTTAAAAGGAAAAAAGAAAGAAGAAGCACATCAGACCAAAGTTTTATTTTCTGATTTTGTCATTTATTAGGTAAGCGACTTTAGCAAGGGATTTAACTTCCCTAATTTTCAGGGTCCACATTAGGAAAATGTGAATTAAACAGTTCTATTTTAAAAGCTTGATGGAGGGATTAAATGATATAAAAATAAAATACTTTTTGTAGATTCAAACCTCAATCCATGTAAGGTGGTCCAGGGTGAGTTGGGAACAAGCATTTCGGACTGAAACTTCTTGGCAAACCCCATGGGCCGGGGTTGGGACCTGAGTGGATAAGCAGTAGATGGAGTTATGGGACTAGTTGTGGGTCTCATTATACCCATCCCCTACACACTCCTTTGCTCAGTCTCGGGGCTGCATGAAAGAACAGGGCTGAGCCAAACTGGAAGGGAAGAGCCAGAGGAGTCCCATTCGTTCAGTGCACAAACCTTGCTGAAGACCTTCCATGGGCCTTTGCTGTTTTTCAAATTTAGCCCAAAAGGAAGGTGTTGGTATCCCAGAAGCGTGGGGAGGAGGGGGACATTTTCTGCCCTCCTCTCCTCAGTTCTGTTCTGGTCACCCAGCCCTCCAATCACAGACCAGCCCCCAGCATCCTTCAACTTCACACCAGGTTTGGGGCCAGAAATGGAGAAACTCTCTAGACCCACGAGCGAAGGGTACTCACCCATCTGACAGCAGAGAGGTGGGAGCAGTCACACTGTGGCCCACAAGTCCTCAGCAGGTCACGGTAGGCAAGGTGGAGGGACTGAGGGAAGGACTCTGACTGAGAGGCTGTGGTCTTCTAAGTCTGAAAACCTGCCGCCAACTCTGTGCCTAAGTGATAAATGGGTGGAGAAGAGAGAGAAGTAGTCACTTACTTCCACGTGCAGGCAGACATTGGTATTTCTTGGAGGCTTATCACAAAACTCTGCAAGTTATTATATTCTATAACAAACAGTTATTGGAAGGATGGAAGGAAAGAGAGACCTAAATGAAACTGAAAGGAAATTAAACAGCAACACAACAATAGTAACAAGAAGACATTTTATGGAGGGCCTCTCTTATGCATTCTTCTCTAAGACTCCTTGTCCACCCAAGGTGTTAACAGAGAAGCTTCAAGATAAAATTTATTATGATTACTATTAACTAAAAACGAGTGAATGTACTGCATGAAATTGTCCTGGTGTCAATGTAGGTTAAAGGAGAATGCAGGCAGGAAAGAAGGACATTTAGATTTGGACATGGTACCCTACTGGGAGGTGAAGGGCAATTGTATTCAGAACCATGTGGTCAAACTTTCGTTCTTTTCCAGTGGGTTACAGAAATGCTATGAGTTCTTTGTGCATTAATGTTTCTAGCTATTTTTACTAAATCCACTAATTAAATTCAATACTTTCAACCAATTCCTTTCTGTTTTCTAGTACTGAATTATCATCTACAAAAAAGATTTATTTCTTCCTTTTTGACATTCATTCCTGTTCTATTTCCTATCTTACTATATTGGAAAGAATTTTCAACACAGTAAATTCATAATAATAATAATAATAATGGACATCATTATTTTGAAAGGAGCACCTCTCATGTTTGTCCTTTAATTTAATTTGATTTAGATTAACTACTTTTTGCCACATCATATCATTTTTCCCACATAGTCTCTGCCAAATGACCAAATGAACTATTTATTCTATAAAGATCATCTGAAAGCACATTTGCCTATATAAATGAACACCCGGTCAATCATTCTATAATTCCATGGAGTTCACAAAGGACTTTCACAGGCAGAGTCTCGTTCTCTTTGTTTTTTTGTTTTTTGCAGTGCTGGGGATTGAACCCAGGGCCCTGTGCTTGCAAGGCAAGCACTCTACCAACTGAGCTATATCCCCAGCCCCAGAGTCTTGTTTGATGCTCTTGACAACCTATGAAGTAGATATTGTTAAGACTTCCGTTTTACATGTAAGAAAACTCAATCTTTGTGCAATTAAGCAACTAGCCAAAAAGTCATACAGTTAAACTGACCACAGTGTTACACTTTAGGAAAAGATTTTTGTATGACAACGAATTGTAAGAGTGAAGACAAAATGTCACATCTGACTTGTAAAATAAGATATTAAGGAACTGGGGATACAGCTCAGTTGGTAGAGTGCTTGCCTTGCAAGCATAGGGCCCTGGGTTCAATCCCCAGCACTGCAAAAAAAGAATAAAAAATAAAAAAAAAAGATTAAAAAGCATCTTTCAGGCTCAGCAAAATCTATGGGCTCAGCCCAAAGTTCTACAATCACCCATTAACATTAGCAGCAGAAAGTCCATTTCTCACAGTGTCTTTCCATTTATCCTTGTTCTGAAATATAAAGATCTGAAAAAAGAATCTCACCAACTATTTGCAGAGGCTGCTCATTGGAGACTGCTCCATGCATTACTGGTCTTGGGTTAGACTCCTTATCTCTCAGACGAAGTTAACATTGGGGTAAGACCCTCAATACCTCTGTGGGACTGTAATTGATCCTGAAATAAGAAAGTGTCAAAGACTGTCCTTCCAAATTGTAAAGGGCTGGGAAGTGTTATTTTAACATTCAAATATATGCTTCGTCTTCCAGTTAGATTATAAGCCCTTGGAGTTTGCATACCTATGTTGTTTCCCCAACTACCTACTTAGCCAATTACCTATCACACTGGTAGATAATTATCTTAGTGATGTTTCCACATAACTTTTTATGGTGGTAAAATATATATAATATTAAATTTACCATTTTAACTTGCTTTTTAAATTTTTTTTCCTGCAGTGTTGGGAATAGAAACCAGGGCCTTGTGTATGGTAGGCAAGTATGCTACCACTGAACTACCACCCCAGCCATTTCAACTATTTTTAAGCATACAGTTCAGTGGCACTAAGTGTGTTCACATTGTTTCAACATCACCACTATCCCATTTCCAAAACTTTTTCATCATCTCAAACTAAAACTTCTTACTAAGCTTTAATGCCCAGCCCTCCTTCCACTCCTCGCAGTCCCTGGAAACCTTTGTTTACTTTCTGTCTGTACGAATTTGAATACTCTAGATACTGCATATAAATGGGATCATATCTTTGGTATTGGTCCTTTGTGTCTGGCATATTTTACACAGCATAATGTCTTAAAGTTTCATTCATGTTGTATATTCTTTAGTAAACTCTTTTCTTTATTCCATGCTTTTAGTTCTGTATCAGAACTTCAGACTAGAATGAAATTTCCAAGGAGGAAGGTCAAAAGCTTTAGAGGTTTTAGGGAAGAAGAGCAGAGAGAGAAATGAGAGCTGGTGCTCCTGCAGACCAAGGCAGCCTGAATCACAGGTGTGAACTGGGGTGTGCAGTGGTAGATGAAGGAGAGGAAGACAACTGTCCAACTGGAGGAAATAGTGTGGTCCCTGCCTCTCACCAGGAAAGCTCCCTGGATCCACTTCCAAAGTTTCAGTTGCAACCCTGATCAGGGGTTCTAAGCATGGGATGCAAAAGCGCTAGAAAGCCCATGCATGGACTCTGGGGTATGAGTGAATTCACCAAGATCATGTGTATTATTTTGAGCCTGGGTACATGGGGGGCAGGAGGACAAGGTTCATAGCTTTAATCATATGCTCTCAGAGTTCAGCCTAGGCAACACTTCCTCTGGAAAGTCTTCCTGAATCTTATCTACAGAATTCTTCAGCATGTAGTACTTCCTCTGAGCAACAATTACACTGTATAAAATGGCCCGATCAGTCTTCCTCACATCACATGAGGGCAAAAACATTTGTCTTCATTAGTGTCATGTCCCCAGTTTGATGTCGGTACATAATAGGGACACAACATATATTTGTTGAATGAAAGAACTTCTTAGGGAAAAAAGAACTGAGGAATTCCAAAGCTCTAAGTTTTTCTTTCAGAGCCAACAGGATAGCAGATGATCAGAAAAATGAGTTCTGTGAGTTTTCCTTGGTCTCTAGTAATGAGGTCAGGTGACAAAGATTAGAGTAAAAAATGTGGAATTCTTTAACTGGCTCAGTCCAATCAGATCTCAGCCTCCAAATGACCCGAGGAAATGGGTCTTCACTTCATCTATACAGCCTGTTCTATGCCTCCCATCTAATGTCACTACTCATAACTGGTGTAAAGCATGTTATCCTCCCTTCAACATTACATAAAACCATGCAGCTATAATCATCAGGTGTAGATCACTCAGATGCCTCTGATATTTCTCTATTGGCTCTTTACTGTTGGAGGCAGTCATTGAGTCTATTACTTAGGTCCTGGATGCTGTTTACCAAGCCTTTTAATTATTTCAGAGTTTTTCTCAAATGCCTATACATGTATATTAATCAGTTTTCCATCACTGTGACAAGCTACCTGAGAAAATCAACTTAAAGGAGGAAAGTTTTATTTTGGCTCCCAGTTTCCAAGGTTTCAGACCATAGTCATTTGGCTCCATTACTTATTTTTTTTTCCCTTTATGGACCTGTGTTGTTTTTATTTATATGTGGTGCTGAGAATCGAACCCTATGCCTCACACATGTGGGACAAGCACTCTACACTGAGCTACAACTCCAGCCCTGGCTTCATTGTTTCTGAGCCTGTGTGAGACAGAACATTATGGTGGGGAACATGTGGTGGTACAAAGCTACTTACTCCATAGTAAACTGGAAGCAAAGACAGAGAAAGAAAGGGACAAGGACAAAATATACTCTTTCAGGGCATGCCCCCAATGATCTACTTCCTCCTGCTAGGCCCCACCTCCTGAAGTTTCTACCACTTCCCAATAGCCTTGTAAACCATCCATGACGTTAGAACACTAGTGATTCCTTCACCTCCCAAAGACCTCGCCTCTAAGCACTGCTGCTTTAGGGACCAAACCTTCAACACATGAACTTGAAGGGCCATTTCACTCTAAACCTTCTATTTCTGCATTAGAACTTCAGACTAGAATGAAATTTCTTTAACAGTATGTAAATATGAATCAGATGATGAAGACTAGGTTTGGATTGGCGAATATGACCGACTGATAAGGAGATTGACAAACTCTGAAAGATTTCATATTAACCAATGAATTCACGCCAGGTTGCTCAATAGAGTCAAAGGGGATACTTTAAACAATGCTAATACATAGGTTCCCCTCAAGACTTGTAAGTCAGAATCTTTGGAGGTGAGCTTGGGCATTGTGGTTTTTTTTATTGTTTTGTTTTATTTTTTTTTGGGGGGAGATTGTTTAAGCCCTCCATGGAGGGTGATCAACAGCCCCAGTCTGACCAGGATTAAGGTGTTTAGGTGTTTCCCTGACTCTTTGGTGCTAAAATCAGGAAGACCCAGGAAATTCAAGTTTGTCACCTTATCAGACGATTCCTATGTGCAGCTACCTGAGAACCCCTGATATTATTGATTTTGTCAGTGGTGATGGTCAAGGTGTAAGTGTTCTATGGTTTTCCCCACCCAAAAGCAATGAATATAGTTTGATTTTTGAGTCCTGACTTAGTCACTTATTAAGTAACCTTTGACAAATAATTAAATCTCTCTGAGGCGGAAATTCTTCATCTGAAAACAGGAGAGATAAAACCACCTTCACCAAACAAGTTACTGGTCTGAATTGCTAACCACAGAAACGGCTACTTAATGCATTGGAGGAGACTGGATAGTCCACACCCTCAGTGGGAAGGTTAAAGAAGCTGGATTTGGTCAGTCAGGATCTAAGAGAGAAGACACAGCTGAGATTGCTATTTTCTCCCCATCACACACACACACACACACACACACACACACACACACATTCTCAAAAGGTCTACTTAGGATGCCATCAAATTTAATGAATAATTTCTCACTATCCCTGAGACTTTGAATTCCTTCCCCTAAAAGTTAAAGTTCCAGGGCTGGGGAGATAGCTCAGTCGGTAGAGTGCTTGCCTTGTAAGCACAAGGCCCTGGGTTCGATCCCCAGCATCCAAAAAAAAAAAAAAAAAAAAAAAAAAAAAGTTAAAGTTCCAGACTGAACATCTAATTGATGCACTAGGTCTCACACTCACACTGCATATTCTGCTTGAGATTGAGGTAGAGGAGGCATTTAACACACTTTTAAAGAAGGCAAATGAGAGGGTTAAAAAAAATTAATGGAGTTGGGGGTGTAGCTCAATGATAGAGCACCCTCTGGTTTCAATCCCCAGAACTGTTAAAAAAAATAAATAAAAAAGATAAACCTTTTCCTTAAGCCCCCAGTCAGGTGACCACCACCTGCCCCAGTTTGCCCAGGGCTAAGGCATTACTCTGACTCTTAAGTGCTAAAATCGGGAGCTCTCCATTCTGGCTGCACAGTAGGATTGCCGGGAGGTCGTGGGGCGGGTGGTGGTGGGGAGGTGGGGCACGACCTTTTAAAAGATCAGAATCTCAGGGTTGGGAGAGGGAAATCTTTGTTTTGAATACAGTAGGTGATCCTTAAAGTCATTAAGATCTGAGAACTAGGTGCCTGAGGAACACCTTCTCCTCTTTATTGCAAAGGATTTTGGGTGGAGTCAGAGAAACCCTTCGTCTTCTAATCTTGCTGAGACAGGGGTCAGGGTGTTCTGAAAACAGAACTTCACTATGCAAAAAATGCATAAAAACAACCAGTTGCTTAAGGATAGGGCTTCATTCGGAGAGGTGTTGTTAGGCTATTTGGTCCTGTGCTGACATCAGAGTCTACTTAACACAAACCTAGATAATATAGCCAAGCACACACCTGGGCTATGTGAAGCCACCTATTGTTCTAGGATACAAACCTACAGGTGCAGTGTGTTACTGTACTGAATTCCTCTGGCCACTGTAGAAGTGGTATTTGTGAATCTCGACATAGAAAAGATGCAGTGAAAACATTAGGCCATTGGAATTTTTCAGCTCTGTATAATTTTTTTGAGACCACTGCTGCATAAACAGTCCAGCATGATGTGGCACACAACTGTTTTTATGATAAAGAGACTATATGTGCATGAGACTTACCACTCCAGCGGATGTGATCACAAGAGACCAAATCACAGACGCAGACACAGAATAGAACAAGAGGAACTGGGTATTTTTTTAGAAGTATATCTTATAAAATGTAATATTTTATAATTAGGACTAGGGTTATAGCCCACTGGAAAAATGCATGCCTTGCATATATGAGACTCTGGGTTCAATTGCCAGTTTCTCAAAAAATAAAAAAATAAAAAAAAGTAGAATATAGTATGGTAAACGAAGGAGCTGTCCTTTTCTACTCTAAAAATTATTTCTACTGAAGTATTAAGAATGAGCCATCTTAGGGCTTGGGATATAGTTCAGTTGGTAGAGTGCTTGCTTAGCATATACACGGCCCTGGGTTCAAACCCCAGCACCACCAAAGGGAAAAAAAAAAAAGATTGAGCCATCTCAAATTGTAAATTCTTTTCTCCAAGAACTACTGAGAAGATACTTGCAGATTATTTCTTTTTTGCTCCCTATTTCATGCAGACCAAAATCTATTTTTACCAATCTCGGCAATACATTTAATGTTATGTTCTGATTATTTCAACTGTTAGGTAAAATTGCAAAAGATTTTGCAAAGGAAAAGAAAAAGAAAAAGAAAAAAGATCACTTAATATCCTGTCTCCTGCCCATCTCTGCTAACTGATAGCAATGCAAATGACTCTGGTTCATAGATATGCAAATAGTATATGTTGGGTGGAGGGACAAATGGCGTCCAAATCCCCAAGTGGATAAAGCCAGTTTTGTATCTATTTGTACATTCATTAAAGTATTCCTGCTTGACCTATTCATGGGGGATTCTCTGAATTCTCTTTTAAACTGGTTATCATATCTTACAGTTTCCCTCATTAACTGATGAGTTAAATTAAAATCTCGATGGGTATTCATTTTATATTCATGTGAGTCAAGATTTTACCTTTAAAAAGTGGTATCATTTAACATGACTAACATATCCTAAACATTTCGCCTTTAAAAATCACCCATGAATATACATGTTAATGACTTTATGACATGCTATTATGTGAATGACAATTTGTTCATCTCCTTGTGTTCAAATGTTCTATTGTTGTTCACCATGCACTCAGCATTAGATTGCTTATATTTTTCCCTTCTATAAAAAAAAAAAAAAAAAAGAACATAATGAAGAACCTTGTTCATAAATCCTTGGCCACATTTCCCCCCAATAGAACTATGGAGCTGTAGGCTTTAATATTTTCAAATCTCTTGAAAGACACTGCCAAGCTGCTTTCTGGAAAGAGATACTTTTACCAAAAGTTGTGAAACTACTTTTCTCATTAAACTTTCACCAATGCTATCATTTAAAAACTTTGAGAAATTAATAGATGGTATCTTGTTTTAGCATTTCAAATTACTTTCAAAAATATGATAAAAACACAAAACATAAGATTTATCATCTTAACCACTGTCAAGTGTACAGTTCGGTGGTGTTAAGTACATGCATGCTGTTGTGCAACAGATCTCTGGAACCTTTCCATTTTGCAAAACTGAAACTCTCCACCCATTAACAAACTCTTTACTTTCCTCTCCTCCCCAACCCCTGGTAACCAACATTCTAATTTTTGTTTCTGTGAATTTGACTACTTTAGATACCTTACATAAGTATTTTTGTATGTGTGACTAGCATAATGTCCTCAAGATTCATCCATGTTGTAGCATGTGACAAGATTTTCTTCCTAAGGTTAAATAATATTCCATTATATGCATACACCACATTTAGTGTATCTGTTCATTCACTGAAGGACATTTGAGTTGCTTTCACCTCTAGGATATTGGGAATTATACTGCTAGGAACATGGGTGTGCAAATATTTCTTCAAGACTGTTAACCAGGTTTTCTTTACTCTGACAAAATACCTGAGGAAAACAACCTAAAGGAGGAAAGATTTTTTGGGCTCGATTTCAGAGGTTTCAGTCTCTGATAGACTGGTTCCATTGCTGTGGGTCTGTGATGAGGCACAGCATCATGGTGAACAGGGTGTCACATGTACAACTGTTCCCCTCATGATGGTGGGAAGCAGAGAGGCAGAGAGAGGAAGAGATAGAGATAGAGAGAGAGAGAGAGAGAGAGACAGACAGACAGACAGACACTGGGTACAAGATATACTCCTGGAAGAACACATCTCCAGTTCCTACCTCTTCCAACTAGACCCTACCTAATAGCCCATTCAGCCATGAACTCATCAATAGGCTAGTCCATCAATGAGGTTGTTGTCCTCAAGATCCAATAATTTCCCCCACAGTTCTACCTCTAAATGTTGCTGCATTGAGGACCAAACTTTTAATACATGTAACTTTGGTGGAGCAACCCAGATCCAAATCATAACATTTCATCCTGCCCACAAAGGTTCATGCCCATTTCACAAAGCATCTCCAAGAGTCCCTATAAGCTTAACAGTTCCAGCATTGCTCAGAAGTCCTCAAATACTCAAAGCAACTCTTAGCTGTTAGCTCTAGTAAAAATACAAAAGCAGCTTACATACTTCTAACATATGCTGGTGAGACTGGCACAGGATAAATATTCCCACTCCAAAAGGGAAGAAGAGGGGAAGAAAGAAGAGATGGGACCAAAGCAAGACCAAAGCCCAGCAGAGTGTTGGGGGCTATGCCGTGCGGACTGCGCCGGGATGGCGCCTGGCAGCCAGCCAGAGGTTGCTTTGATCACATAGGTGGTAAGGAGGTTGATTAACATAAGCACACCCAGGTGATTTATCATTGGCCGTATCCAATTAAGTCCACACACACAACATGCACAGGTGTTCCCGAGTGCTTCTGATCGTGCCTGCTCGTTTTGACCTTTACCATGATTGGGCAGCTAGCTCTCGCCTAATCTTTGCATAATTGGCGTCAGCCCTACCCTTCACCTCCTGGAGGGGATATAAGCCGGCTGTCCTCCACCTCGGAGGATCGAGGTTGGAGGCTCCAGGCTCCAGGCTCCAGGCTCCAGGCTCCAGGCTCCAGGCTCCAGGCTCCAGGCTCCAGGCTCCAGGCTCCAGGCTCCAGGCTCCAGGCTCCAGGCTCCAGGCTCCAGGCTCCAGGCTCCAGGCTCCAGGCTCCAGGCTCCAGGCTCCAGGCTCCAGGCTCCCTGATTCATCAATAAACCTTTCCAAATTCAAGAGCCTCGCTACTCTTTTGTCCCTGGCGCCAAATTGACTCCGCTGGACGGCGTCAGCAGAGAAAACATTAAATTTTATAGCTTCATGTTCCTCATGTGAAGCATGTAGTGGTAAGATGTGAGTTCTAAAGGTCCCGCTCCTATGACCTTGCAGCTGTGTGCCACATGAACTCCCTCTTGCACTCACTCTCTTGGCTGCCTGCAGCTATCCTCGGCAGACAGTACAGGTTCCTAGCATCTTGACTTCCTGGGGTCTCCATTGTAGCTTCTGCTTCACTCTTACAGCTTCATGCATCTCTCTCTCAGGGGCTGCCCTGCCCCACATTGCTTCATCTCCCAGGTCTTCTTCTGAAATCTCAGCGGAAGCCTCCATGACCCTATAACTTTTGCATTCTGTGTTCCTGCAAAACCAGCACCACTAAGGTCTGCTGCCAGCTTGAGCAGCAACCCACTTAGACCACAGCTGAGTGCCTGGATGACTGAGCACAGTGAACTGAATCCTGGAGAAACAACTTCCTAGGAGGCCCTGTGACAGCAGGATACCCTGACACGCTCTTCTCAAGCAAAGTCCTTCAAATGAGTTTATACTCTCACACCCTTAAGTCTTCAGTGGGTGGGATCTGACCAATTACTGAGATGTCCTCAAGGCATCTGTTGTAACAGTGCAAGGTATTTGGCTTCTTTTTAATGATGCTAATCTCTTCAACAACTTCACCTTCCTTGGTCCCAATTTTACACACTTTTCTGGACAAACTGTAAATTTTCCAAATCTTTTCACTCTGCTTCTTGCTCCCAATTCTCACTGTTAATTTGGCTAAAATCTACCAGCAATACTGATGCTACCACCTGAATGCTATGTTTTGAAATTTCCTCTACCAGATTAATTAGTTCATCACCTTTAAACTCAGCCTCACACAAATTCTCAGGGCATGGAAAATGTAGACAAGTTCTTTGCCAGAATGTAACATGAATGACCTCTACTCCTTTCCCAGTAGAATTCTCATTTGCAGCTGAAACCTCATGAGAACAGTCTTTTGGGACTATGGTACTAGGGATTGAAACTACCATTCATGGGAACACTCTACCATTGAGTTATATCCCCAGCCCTTTGTAATTTTATTTTAAGACAGGGTTTCATTAAGTTGCAGAGGTTGGCCTTGAACTTGAGATCTTCTTTCCCTAGTGTTCTGAGTTACTGGAATTACGGTGTGCACCACCATCCCCAGCCCATAAGCACAGTCTTCACTGGCTATATTTCTACCAGCATTCTTGTCTTCTGAGCTCGCACCAGAATCATCATCCATTAAGTGCCACTTACAACATTCTAGGACTTTTCTAGCCTCATCTCCAAGTCTTCCCAAGCTCTTCCCACAAACCTATTTTGAAGGTTTCTGAACCACATTGTCAAGTATAGTCGTATCAACAACCACACTTCTTGGTACCAATTTTCAGTGTTAGTCAGATTTTTGTCACGGTGACAAAGTACCTGAGAAAACAACTTAAAGGAGGGGAGATTTATTTGGCTCACAGTTTTAGAGGTTTCAGTCCACAACTGACTGGCTCCATTGCTATGGGACTCTGCTGAGGCAGGGCATCTAGGAGCAGAGCTGCTCACCTCATGGCAACAGGGAAGGAAAGAGAGAGAAAGAGGAGAGGAAACATATGAAACATATGAGAACAAGATCAAGGTCATGCCCCCAGTTCCCTACCTCCTCCCATAGGCCCCACCTCATAATATGAACTTATGCATGGATGAATTCATTGATGAACTTAGTGTCCTCTTGATCCTATCCTTTTCCCAAAGGCCCACCTCTGAATATGGTTGTTCTGGGGACTATTATGGTTTGGATAAGAGGCGTCTCCCCAGATTATCTGTGTTTTTGCAGGAATACTGAGTCTTGAAATGATTGAATTGTGAGAGCTGTAACCTAATTAATCCATTCTAGATTTAGTGCATTGTGTGGTAACTAGGCAGGTGGGGTGTAACTGGAGGAGATGAGTTTTAGGGGGCATGCCCAGAAACGGCATATCTTCCCCACTTCCCTTCCCACTTCTCTTTCTTCCTGATCCTGCCAGTAGCTAAGCAGCTTTCCTCTGTTGGCCCTTTCCCCCATGATGTGCTGCTTCATCTTGGGTCCAGAGCAGTGAAGCCAGCTAATCTATAGACTGGGACCTCTGAAACCGTGAGCCCCAAATAAACTTTTCCTCCTCTAAGTTGTGCTTATCAGATATTTTGGTCACAACAGTGCGAAAGCTGACTAAAACAGGGATCAAGCCTTTAATATGTGAGGCTTTGGGGAACATTCCAGATCCAGACCATAACAAGGACCGTACTTTCAATTCTTCGGAAATAGTGCACCCGGAAGTAAGATTGCTGGATCGTATGGAAATTCCATTTTAAATTTTCTGAGAGCTCGCTCTACTCCTTTCCACAGTGGCTGCACCATGTTACAATCTCAAGGTGCGCAAAGATTCCCATTTCTCTATATCCTCAGCAACGCTTGTGATTTCAGTTATCCGAGTGGGAATGGGGTGACATCACATACAGTCCGGTTTGCATTTTTCTACTGATTAGTGATGTTGAGCCTCCTTTTGAGTACTGTTATCTGTTCACACATGCTCTTTGGAGAAATGTCCATTTGAGTCCTTTGCTCATTTTGCAGTGGGTTTGTGGTGTTGCTACTATTGTTGAATAGAGGAGCTCTTTTTTATTCTGAACAGCGACTCCCCTCATCTGATGTAGCCTTTGTGAATATTTCTCACATTCCACACTCAGGTTACCTTTTCACTGTTGATTTGCCCTTTGAGATACAGAAAAATTTTAATATGACGTAGCTCCAATTGGACAAATGGGACTTAATATATTCCTATTTATTTTGCAGTACTGGGACTTGAACCCACAGGATCTTTACCACTGAGCTACATCCCCAGTCCTTTTTATTTTTTTATTTTGAGACAGGGTCTCGCTAAGTTGCTGAGGCTAGCTTTGAATTTGTGATCCTCCTGCCTCAGTCTCCCGAGTTCCTGGGGTTACAGGTGTGCACCAACACATCAGGCTGACACCCTAAATTCCAGTGCTTTTCTGTGGACCAAAATTAACTCTGCAGTTTGTTCTTTTAAGCTAGTCCTCCCAACCCATTTAATTTATTTTATGTTTTTGTGGTGCTGGGAGTGATAGGCTGAGCTACATTCCCAGCCCTGTCCTAACCCACTTTATAAGACTATTTGAACTGTGGTCTTCTTTGCCTGTGACATACACTCATCACGGGGAATAAGAGTTGAATCACCTTCCTCTCTTTTTTCTTGAGCATTCACAACTGAATTTTCATAAATCAAAACTTGATTATTATTTGAACCTACTGAAGTAGTTACTTCTAAATCTAAATATAGAAATGGAATGCTTATATCGTTTGACCATTTGGGACATCTAAATTTTTTTACTTGTCTGTGCAAGCTTTGTATATTATATATTCCAACCACCGGAGAGACTGATCATATATAATAATAGAACTTCCTCCTTCTGCAGCTACCAATTTAAGGCAGCCAAACCAACCCTCTGTAGCAACCCACCCAGAGTAGTAAGGACTTGCTCAGTGACGCTCTGCTTCCCCAATTTACTCTCTCCTTCCAGCTTTCAACTCAGGACAAACTAGAGACGGCTGAAGACTCTCCCCAAGCCAATCACCTAAGATGACTTGCTTCTGGTTAGCTTGCCTCCAGCTTCCTTGAGCCAGAAATCTCCAATCAGAACACATCTGAAATCTCCCATTTTTTTCTGTTGTTATGCTTTCTCACTCAAGTATCTGCCAAAGATAAGAGAGGGTAGTTGACTCCTTTGCCATAGAAACCTGGGGTTCTCATTAGGGAGGTCTTTATTTCCACACTGTATATGTTGCAAATCCTTTTTGCACGCTTGTCTTTAATTCTTAGTGATTTTTCAAACCACTGTGATGCTATGATTGTTATGATGCTTTTAACATACCCGATATCAATGTTTGTGTAATCACATCTATTCAACTCTGCACTGGTCAGACTACATTGCTTTTTGACATGGCATATCCTTCTGTACAGGTTATGGGTTGAATTCACACATTAGACTCTGCCCTACTATGTGAAATAAGGGTATAAATCCACCAGGAAAGGGCCAAAGGAATGGGTGAGTCCTCTCTTCATTCCCCAACTCCTTTCTAGAAGAGTGGCACCCAAGATTTTAAGGCAGACATTATAAATGTCTTCCCTGAATAATGATGATAACAATAGCTAATGCTTATTTAATGCTTACTGTGAGCCAGTGTTTTATAAAAACAAATGTATTTAATTCTCACATCAAGCATATGAGATAGGCATTGTAATCATCCCCATTTTGTAAATAAAGAAACAGGCTAAAGCAGGTACGGTGCCATACATGCCTGTAATCACAGCTACTCAGGAGGCTGAGCAGGATCTTGAGTTTAACTTTAGCCTCAGTAACATAGAGAGGGAGAGAGGGAAAGAGAAGAGAGACAGCGAGGAAGGTAGAGAGAGGGAAAGAGGGAGATAGAGAAGGGAATTGTGGTCCAGAGAGATCAGGTAAATTGACCAACATCACTCAGCAAATGAGTGGTGGACCTCAAATTTGTCCCTGACTTTATACTTAACAACTGCTCGTCTCTTCTTTAGGGAAGACCTAAAGATACTGACATCTAGTGTTTCCCACAAAGCATTCCATTCTGATCACTATACAGTGAACCTCCTTCAGCTGAAAGCCCTCATACCCAGAACTTCCTATCAGTTGACTATTGCTGGACTCCTAGACATGAGCAGATTGTGAAGACAAAAGGCCTTTGAGAAACTTTTTTGCCTTTTTTTGTTTTAATAAATTTTTATATATAATTTGTACAGAATAAAATGCACCTATATTAAGTGTATGGTTTGATGAGTTTTGACAAACGTTATATACCAGTGTAACCACCACTGCCATCAATATGTGAAAAACTGCCTACCCAGAAAATTCCATTGTGCCCCTTTTGTAGTCAGTTCCCGTACCAACGCCCTCCCCAGAGAACAACTTACCTGATATCTTTCACTCTAGTTAGTTTTGCTTGTTGCGAACTTCATTCAGATGGAATCATGCGGTATGCACCCTGCCAAGTTTGGCATCAGCACACACATCCACTTGTTGCTTGAATTAGAGGTTTGCTCCTAGCCAGGCACAGTGGTGCACACCTGCAATCTCAGCGATGTGGAGGCTGAGGCAGGAGGATAACAAGTTCAAAGCCCCCCTGGGCAATTTAGCAAGACTCTATGTTAAATAAAAAATCAAGAGGGCTGGGGATGTGGCTCGGTGGTAGAGCACCCCTGGGTTCAATCCTTGGTACTGTAGATAGTAATAATAATAATAATAATAATAACAATGTTTGTTAATAATAATAACAATGTTTGTTCCTTTTCAATGTGAAATATATGTATACGTATATATATATATTTGATGGAATACTGTATGTATTTATCTACTTCCCTGCTGATGGCTATTTGGGATGTTCCAGTTTTTTTCACCCAAGAAAGATATTTAATATAAATAACCTTAAAATATTAATATAAAAGTTACTGTCAAATGGACTAATCTATGGTTACTGAGTTATTTCCATAAAGCATTTAGTTCATGGATAAATGTTTCTCAATCTCCTGTATGTCCTTAGGACAGTTTTAAGAACGTTTAATTTTTTTAAACTAATTGTCACCAATTATGACTATTTCACTGGGAAGCAAGTCCACAGAACTCTAGCATCTCTCAACAAATGCTCTTTTGTACTTTTTTTCATTTGGTGATATATCCAGGACATTACTTCATACCGTCAGCTCTGAGAGATCTTCCTCATTCTTGGAACAGAAACAGAGTATCACCGTGTGGATGTATCATAGTTCATTCATCCACTCTTGTACATAGAAATTTAGTTTTTTACCAATATTTTATTATTAGAAACAATACTGCAGTGACTTGCCCTGTCTGCATGAGGTATCACCTGAGTGGAGGCCTATATTCAGGGTAGACACCTAGAGTGACATTGCTGGCACAAAGGGTAAGTGCATATTTGTCAGATGTTGCCAAATTCCCCTCTAAAAGGGTGGGGCCAATTTTTATTTCCAGTAGCAATGTATGAAAGTACCTGTTTGAAAGTTCCTGTTTGACACTCAGATTCTCAATATGGGTACCGTCACCCGCATAGTCATCTTCAGTACTGTTGAGGACAAACATTTGATACAGGTCAAACTCTAGCTTTCAGAAGCCCTTGGCAACTCAACCTAGCTGGATGTCCAAGATACCCTGAGGGAGGCTGGGCCCCTGCTGTTAGCAGTGAAGGGTGGCAGAACCTTCCAGTGGCTTCACACTCCGGAATTTCTCAGACAGTTTAAACAATAGGCTGCTGACGCACATACGAGAAAAATCCAGCAGCTTTAGAAAGTGTGGGCGGGTCTGCCAAAGGATAGGCTATTCTCTGCGGCATCACAGTCCAGCTGGCCCTTCTGTACCAGGTCTAGGATCACCCTCTCCTGATCCTGCTCAGAAAACCTCCTCTTTAGCAGATGGATAATTCTCCTTTTGAAAAGATCCCAAGGTGGTTTCCCTGTGGGGGGCCCAGCTGTGCCTGTGAATCCATGTTTCTATTCTGATTTTGTTTCCCAGGTGGGAAGAGGCTTTCAGGACAGACCATCACTGATGCATGGGGGAGGAAAAAGGAGCTGATGGTGCTAATCAGCTAAGCATGAGAGGATTACAGCTGAGGAAGGACTTCCCAGACCCTAGGGTGTTCAGGATGAAGGAGTCAATGAGGACCTTGGCTTGATTGCTTAGTGTGTCTCTCCTGGTCTCACAGACACACGTCTGGAGGGTCATGTCTGGGAATTCTGCTTCTTCAATGGCAGTGCTCTGTTTGGTTGCCAAGTTGTTCATGAGGAACAGATTCAGTGAGGGATGAGGTGTTTGGCATGGTGTATCTGGAGACTCATTTTTTTTCTTAGGCTCTCATAAAGTATTTGCATGCACACTGGATCCTAGATACTGGCTCTCTGGCTGTGTAGATCATAACTTGCCTGCTGCTAGACATCTTGAAAAGCCTCTGAGGCTGGATAAGTTTTATACTAACAAATTAGGAATAGACTAATTCCAGAAAATATTTAAAGCAGAAAGCCCTTCCAGTACACAAACCCAAATTCTTTGATTCCTTGCAAAAATGGAATTTTTCTTCAAATTGACTGATCTCTCAAGTATCCAAGGAGAATTAGGATTTAGCAGGCCTGAAGGGGACCTGTCCTTAGAAGCTAAAGCCCTCCACCAGGGCCAGGGGTATTTTACCAGAACTAACCCAGCAGTGCACAGTGCCACCTAGTGGTGAGCCTGCACAGGAGGGTTTTCCTTCTGGAAGCCCTCTGCACCAAACTGGCTGAACCACAAGAGGGTAAAGCATTCCTTTGAGCTCTAAAGGTCCAACGGCAACTGCCACACATTTTTACATCCTCTCTTAGCTTACAGTTTCCTCTTCTGTACAATAAGGTCAACCTGGTGAACTCAAACTTCCCTTTCTGGATTAGTTTCTCTATGTGGATCAAAATCCCCTTCTATTTCTTCCCCTGATACTTCCTCTTTCTCTACTTGGAAGTAAAGAAAAATAAAGTAAAATGAAAGTTTTTATTATGTAATGAGAATTTTGTTCTTAGTTAATTCATGTTGTTGGAGCAGGCTTAGGCGGGCGATGTGTCTGGCAGAAGTGTAAGTTGCATACAGATTGCAAATGTGGTTCTAAAAGAGGCACTCTGCTTAGGAAATGATATGAGAATGTGACCTTTTTTTTCCTCTGCTCATATTTTTTTCTAAATTGCGAAAGCCACATTACAGGATATTTCAGAACTGGGAAGAATATGACGTCACTTCTATCCCACAGTAGTATCATAGCGGGATTCCAGATGTTACAGTTGAGATTCATATTATTTCACATTTCATTCAGGTGCTATCTTCTGCAGCTGGTGATCAAACATCATTTGCTCTGAAATACAGTCAATCAAACAAGAAAGTACGATGTGACAGGACAACTGACTAACTGATTTTGGAACGGTCCCATTGTGAGAGTGATTAAATGTGCTTATTCTTCAACAGCATTGGATATTAGCACCTTTTTCCATTTTGCCCATTTCATAGCATTAAGGATTACTCGTTCAGTGTGCATTTTTCGATTTACCTCTGAGGATGAACATTTCAAAGTCTTCTCAACTGTTTATATTTTTCTATGAATTTTTTGATCCTCTTCTTTGCTCATTTTTATTACCTTGTTTATAGGTTTCTTTCTTATTAATTTGAAGGATTTATTTATATACTAGCAACCTTTACAGTTTGTCATAGTTTGCAAATATTCTGTCCTAGTCTGTTATGTACCTTTTGGATTTGTTCTTGATATTTTAAAGGTTCACAGTTTGGAACCTTAGTTTTTCTTCACAGCTTTCAAATTTTCAGTGTTTCTTAAAGGGACAGCTAGCACCCTAATGTTAAATAAATGCTATTTGTATTTTTCTATTATAATAGTTCTGGTTTTTTTTTTTACTTGTGTCTTTAAACTTCAAAGAGTTTATTGTTGTTTAAAGTGTGAGTAGTAAAAAGCAAAGTTCTAACTTTACTGTTTTCCAAATGGGAAGCCACCCTTAACCCCACCCTTTTCAGAAAGAGCATAAAATGTCACAGCCTTTTTGGATCACAATTTGACCACAGTACTTGAGTAAGGTACACATACGCTTTGACCCAGCAATCCTACCTGTAGAAATGTATTCTATAGAAATAAAAAGCATCAGCATATAACATTTTACATGTGAGGTGATACACTGTGTCATTTATTTTTTAATAGCTCCAAAGAATGTTTGAATAAATTAAAGCAAATCCATACTATGAAATGTTATAAAATATTTAAAATAATTTAGTAGCTCTCTACATATATTGACAGAAAAGTGATCATGTTAAGTGGACAAAGCAAAGTTACAGGACATTAAAAAAACTATATATGTCTGAATATGAATAGGAAAAAAAAACCCCGTAAATCCTGGGCACAGCAACACGCACCTGTAGTCCCAGGTACTTGGGAGGCTCACCAGGAGGATCGCTTGAGTGCAGGTGTTGGAGACCAGCCTGAGCAGCATGGTGGGATCCCATCTCAAAAAAACCATAAAATGATACCCATCATGAGGTTACCATTGGTTTTCTTTTTTTCATTAATTCTTTTTAGATATACATGACAGTAGAGTGTATTTTGACATACTATATATACATGGAGTATAACTTACTCTAATTAGGATTCCATTCTTGCAGTTACACACGAGGTGGAATTTCACTGGCCCTGTGTTCATATATGAACATAAGAAAGTTATGTCCAATTCATTTTACTGTATTATCATTGGGAGATTATCATTATCATTCTTAAGGAGAGGGAATTGGAAGGGCATTGGACTATAAAGAGTGAAGACTATTAATTTTTATTTTATAGACTTTTAAAAAATACAGCAAATCAAAAAAGAAATCATATCACTAACTGGTTAATTATCATAAAATAGAACGTGTTTAACCTATGGGAGAAGTAAGGAGCAATGCTCAGAGTTTCCCTTCTCAAAGGCTAAAGGGAGACAGGGCAAATGTTTCATACATGGGAAGGTGGGTAAGTTTTAGAAGGAATAAGCTCCTGTGCTGTCAGGGTAGAAAGAGAAGCAGTAGACAGCCTCTCAGGAAAACTGATTTTAGCACATGACATAAAGTTCTAATCACTAGAAGTCTCCAAAAACTGAAGCATCTGTCATACTGAGTTTGAGTTTTTCATTGCTAGAAATATCAAGCTGAGGCTAGGTGACCATCTGTCATGTGTGCTGTGGAAGACATTTCTAAATTTAACTGGAGGTTAGACTAGATAATTTTGAACAATTTCCAATGCTAGAATTTGATGATTTTAACACCTGAAAAACTTAAAATATAACATTTTAGCTGGGTTCGTGACACATTCCTGTAATTCCAGCTACTCTGGAGGCTGAGGCAAGAGGATAGTGAGTTCAAAACCAGCCTGGGCAACTTGGTGAGATCCTGGTTTCAAAATAAAATTTAAAAATGTACTGGGGAAGTAGTTTAGTGGTAGAGCATTTGCTAAACATGTGTGAGGCCCTGGGATCAATCCCCAGTAAAACACACACACACACACACACACACACACACACACACACTCATCTGTCATCTATCTATCTAACTATCTATCTGTCTATCTCTATTTAACATGGCAAATGAAGTACCTGATAACTTAGAAATGATCCTCACCTGCATGTAAAGTTGCAAAATCCATAAAGGGAACCATTATAAAATAGATGGGGGGCTGGGGAGATAGCTCAGCTGGTAGAGTGCTTGCCTTGCAAGCACAAGGCCCTGGGTTCAATCCCCAGCATCACACACACAAAAAAATAATAATAATAATTCTGACTGGAGTGAGATGGAATCTCAGTGTAGTCTTAATTTGCATTTTTCTAATTGCTAGAGACGTTAAACTAAGCTTTTTGAGTTCTTCATATATCTTGGAAATTAAAGCCCTATCTGTGGTATAGGTGGCAAAGATTTTTCTCCCATTCTGCAGACTCTTGTCTTCATGCTCTTGTTTCTTTTGCTGTGAAGAATATTGCTGTATGGAGATTCCTCAAAAAACTAGGAATGAAACTACCATTTGACTCAGTTATCCCACTCCTTGGCATATATCCAAAGAACTTAAAATTAGTATACTGTAGTGACACAGCCACATCAATGTTTATAGCCAGCACTGTTCACACTATCTAAGATATGGAACCGAACTAGGTGTCCATCAACAGATGAATGGATAAAGAAACTGTGGTATACATACACAGTGGAATATTATTTAGCCATAAAGAAGAATGACTTTCTGACACTTGCTAGTAAATGGATGGATCTGGAGAATATCATGATAAGTGAAATAAGCCAATCCCAAAAAACCAAAAGTCAAATGTTTCCACTGATATGTGAAAGATAAACCACAATGAAGTGGTGAAGGGGAGAGAAGAGAAATTCAGTAAGTTAGATAAAGGGGAATTAAAGGAAAGGAGAGAGTATAGGAATAGGAAAGATAGTAGAATAAATCTAACATAATTTTCCTATGTACATATATGAAAATACCTAAATGAATTTCACCATTATGTCCACCCACAAGAATGGGATCCTAATTAGACTCTGCTATATTCCATGACTGAATAATTTTATTAAAATGGATTCTACAGTTATGTATGACTAAGAAGAACCAATAAAATAATGAATAAATAAAAAAAATAAAAAAACAAATCAGAAATGATAACTATGTGGGTAAACAAGATTTTTTTAAAATATATTTTTAGTTGTAGATGGATACAATACCTTTATTTTGCTTATTTAGTTTCATGTGGTGCTGAGGATCGAACTCAGTGCCTCACACATAAAAGGCAAGTTCTCTACCACTGAGCTACAACCCCAACCCAAGCTTTATTTTTTTATTAAATAAGAAAACATTGGCTTGTGGTGGTGTATACCTGTAATCCCAGTGGCTCAAGAGGCTGAGACAAGAGGATTGCAAGTTAAAAGCCAGACTAAGCAACTTAGTGAGGTCAGCACAACTAACAAGACCCTGTCCCAAAATAAAATAAAATTAAAATTAAATAAAATAAAGAGCTGGGGATATGGCTCAGTGGTTAAGTGCCCCTGGGTTCAATCCCCAGTACCCCCCCCAAAAAAAAAACCCAAACAAAAACAAAAACAAAAAACATAACAACAACAACAACAAAAAACATTGTAAAAGCAAAATATATGGCAATAGAAGCATAAATATTGGGGGAGAATGGAAACATACTTTTATACGATTTATATGCTACACATGAAACAGTATATATCATTTTAAGATAAATATGATGTGAATGATATATACAATAAAACCTAAAGCAACTAGTAAAATGAAAAAACAGTTATAGCAAATAAACAAAGGATATAAATTGAAACCATAACAAATATTTAATTTAAGAAGAGGCAGAAAAAAAGCAGAAAAGCTAAACAAAAGATAGAAAGAAAGAAAGAAAAAAAAACCCAAATAGCCATACAACAGATTTAAGCATAACTACATCAATTCTAATGAATGTAAATAATTTAAATTGGAAGTCAGAAAACTAAGGCCTGAGACTGAATCATGAATATTGCTTGTGTCTATAGTGCCCATGAGCCAATAATGAATTTTACATTTTTAGATGGTTACATTTAAACTTTTTGTCTAACCATTTACATAATAGTTTTTATTCTGCCTTTTGGCCCATGAAGCCTAAAATATTTACTCTCAGTATTTTAAGAAAAGTTTGCCCACTGATATTATAAACATGCCAATTAAAAGGCAGAAAGAAAAAAAAAGGGGGTCTGGGGAGATAGCTCAGTTGGTAGAGTGCTTGTCTTGCACGCAATCCCCAGCACCACAAAAAAAAAAAAAGAAAAAAGGCAGAGAGTGTCAGATTAGATGGACATTTAAATATCTTTTTTCATTCCTGCGGCCATAACAAAAACTTTAGATAGGTAGCTTATAAATAATAGAAATTGATTGCTCACGGTTCTGGAGGCTGGGAAGTCCAAGATTAACAGATTTAATGTCTGGTGAGTGTTCACTCTCTGCTTCCCAGATTGCCTCGTGTTGCTGTGTCCTAACAATGCAGAAGGTGAAAGGTGGCTCTCTTCCAAAAAAATTTTTTAACTAGTTAATTAATTTATTTTTTTGTACCAGGGATTGAATCCAGGAATGTTTAGTTACTGAGCCACATCCTGAGCCCTTTTAATTTTTTTGGTGCTGGCGATGGAACCCAGGGCCTTGTGCTTGCAAGGCAAGCACTCTACTGACTGAGCTATATCCCCAGCACCCCTAGCCCTTTTAAAAATATTTTATTTAGAGACAGGGTCTCCACCTTGCTAAGTTGCTGAGGCTGGCATTCCTCCTGCCTCACCTCTGGAGCTGCTGGGATTACAGGTGTGTACCCCCAGGCCCGGCTTCAAGTTCTTTTGTAAGGATGAGCTCATCCATGAGGGCAGAGTTGCCCATATAAGTTAATCACTTTCTGCAAGGCCCTATCTTAATATTACTTTGAGAATGAAGTTCCAACATATGAAGCTTGGTGGTACACAAACATTTAGACCATTTTATGGCAATTAATGATGTTGCCAGTGGAGCTGGGAGTGTGGCGTGGTGGTGGCGTGCTTACCCAGATGTGTGAGGCTCTGAGTTTAATCTCCAGCACTTAAAAAAAAAAAAAAAAAAAAAAAAGCTGCTATTAACAATCATGTCGCATTTTTGTGTGAACATGTTTTCAGTTCTCTTGGATATATATCTAGGAGTGTGACTGCTGAGTCAGATGGAAACTCTGTTTTACATTTAGAGAAATTGCCAGGCTTTTCTAAAGTGGCTATACCATCTTACATTCCTGCAAGCAGTGTAAAAAAGTTTCCAATTTCTCCACATTCTCACCAACCTTTATATTATCTGTTTTTTTTCCCCAATTATTTCTATCCTAACAGGTGTAAAGTAGGATTTCATTGTGATTTTGATTTTGATTTTCCCTGATTGCCAAGGATGGTGAGATCATTTTCATTTTTTTGTTGACCATTTGAATATCTTCTTTGAAGAAATGTATGTTCAGATCCTTTGACCATCTTAAAGTTAAATTGTCATTTTGTTGTTAGGTCATAGAGTTCTTTATGTATTATGGCTACCAGACCCTTATCAGGTATATGAATATTTTCTATGAAGTTTTTTTCTTTCATGATTATTTTCTTTGAAGCACATTTTAAAATTTTGATGATGTTTAATTCTTTTTTATTTCATGGTGCTGAGAATCAAACCCAGGATCTCACACATGCTACTAAGCAATTTTACTTTCTTTAATTGCTTATGCATTTGGTACCATAGCTAAGAAATCATTTCCAACCCAAAGTCATAAAAAGTTACATTTACATTTTCTTCTGAGAATTTTATAATTATATATTTAGGTCTTTGAACCATCTTGAGTTAGCTTTTCTATGTGGTAGGAGATATGGATCCAATTTCATTTTTTTGCAATTATCTCAGTGTGATTTGTTGAATAGGTTCTTCTTCAGTCTTGTTGAAATCAATTGCCTTCAGATGTGATGGTCCATTTTATGGACTCTCGATTTTATTCCTTCAATCTATATGCCTGTCCTTATACTAGTATTTCATCATCTTTTTGATTATTTTAGTTTGAAGTTTTGAAAATCAGGAAGTGTGAATACTCCTGATTTATTCTTTTTTAAAAAAGATTAAACAAAAGGGATCTCTTGAAATTTCATATGAATTTTAGTATATGCTTGTTAATTTCTGCAAAGAAAACAGCTGAGAAGTGGATAGGGATTGCCTTGGATCTGTAGACCAATTGGGGGAGTACTCCCATCTTTGTAATATTATGTCCCATCCATGAACACAGGATGTCTTTCCCTTTATTTATGTCTCTAATTCCAACGTTTTGTAGTTTTCAGAGTGTAAACTTTATATTTTATTAAATTCATTCCTAATTATTTATTCTTTTTAGGTTGTTTTTCTATTTGAGTGTTTAATTTTAATTTTAATTTTTTGGTACCAGGTATTGAACCCAGGGACTCTTGACCATTGAGCCACATCCCCAGCCCTATTTTGTATTTTATTTAGAGACAGTCTCACTGAGTTGTTTAGTGCCTTGTTTTTACTGAGACTGGCTTTGAACTCCTGATCCTCCTGCCTCAACCTCCCCAGCTGCTGGGATTATAGGCATGTGCCACTGCTCCCTGATAGTCATGAATGTTTTTATGAGTATTTGGATTTCCTCTTTCTTTAAGACAATCTCTACTTTGACTCCAAGTTTATATAAGTAGTCTCCTAAATTTTCTTCTAATAGCTTTTCTTTTTTAACTTTTGCATTGTTGGCCATTTGGAATTCTTGGAATCTTTTTTTTTTTTTTTTTTTTTTTTTACTGTGGATTGAACCCAAGGGCACTTTGCCACTGAGCAACATTCCTAGGCCTTTTTATTTTGAGACAGAGTCTCCCTAAGTTGCTTACGGCCTCCTCGATAAATTGCTGAGGCTGGTCTCCAAATTGCCATCCCCCTGCCTCAGCTTTCTGAGTCACTGGGAATACTCTCAGGCTCCCTACACTACTCAACTGGAATTCATCTTTATAAAGAGCAGAAGGGAGGAGTCTGGCTTTGCTTTCTTTCAGATGAAGAAACAATTATGCCAGCTGTGTATATCATAACTTTTTTTAACTGAAATAAAACATCAACTTTGTCATATAAGTTTGAAGTATATGCTTAGATTTACTTCTCACATTGCTATCCTATTCATTACCTGATTTGGTAAGGGATATACTTGGGGGAACTATAATAGATTATGTAAGTCTGTACTGAAGAAACAAAGTCTGAGATGTAAGAGGAAGGCCAAGAAATTCATGGAAAAAAAAATGTGTTGTGAGGGATGGGGATATAGCTCAGTTAGTAGAGTGCTTGCCTTGCATGTACAAGGCCCTGGAATCAATCCCCAATACCACCAATAAGGCCCTGGATTTAATCTTAGCAACACACACACAAGATGTTGCCATAAAAATTGGTGCTCTTTGAATAAGATCTGTACATTAAATAAAATATTGAATCAATTGTTAAAAAAAAGTGTTGTGAATAGACACATACTAGAAGATAGACATTTCTATAAAGTTGTTCTAATCAAAGCAGTGTAGCGGGTTTCAGTGCCTCACACCTGTAATTCCAGTGACTCTGGAGGCTGAGGCAGGAGGACCTCAAGTTCAAAGCCAGCTTCTGCCACTTAGTTAGGTCCTAAGCAATTTAGTGAGACCCTGTCTTTTTTTTTGGGAGGTGGGGTGGGGGCAGGCACCGGGGATTGAACTCAGGGGCACTCAACCACTGAGCCACATCTCCAGTCCTATGTTGTATTTTATTTAGAGTCAGGGTCTCACCGAATTGCTTAGTGCCTTACCATTGTGGAGGCTGGCTTTGAACTCTTGATCCTCCTGCCTCAGCCTCACGAGTCACTTTGATTACGGGCTTGTGCCAGTGACCAGCTGAGACCCTGTCTTAAAAACACAAAAAAGGGCTGGGGATGTGACTCAGTGGTTAAGCACCCCTGGGTTCAATACTTGCTACCAAAAAACCAAACCAAACCAAACAAACAAACAATCAAACAAACAAAAAACCAAAAACCCAGTGTGGTATTGTCCCAAGAACAAATGAATAAATAAGTAAATACAAATTAAATTTGAAAACTTTCTTCAGTCATATTCCACTCATCTAATGTAATAGCTATTTTAATCCTGTATCTTGTCTCCAGTTTACCTGTAGAACACAAAGGTGTGCCTCCTGGAAATGCAAATTTTAGCAGTTTTCTGGGCATACTTCCCTTTCCCACTCTCTCTACCGCCTCCTGTACTTCTGCCTTGTGATTAGTCAGAGAACATTCTAGGGTCCTTTCTTCTAAGCTCTCCACTCCCCTCCCTTTTGTCCATCTCCACCAGTGTCTCCCCATTCCTGCCCCACCCACTGCCTCACTTGCCCCAGGAAATTAAATGTTTGTCTTTCTTTAGGAGAGCAGCGCTGGATCACATATCTCATTCTGATTCTGGTTAACTCTAGATTGCTCCGACCAAGGAGTGCATTAAAGCATTTGGTAAAACAAAGACAATTTATGATAGAAACAGCCTTTGCTCCTCGTTCCCTGTGCACTGCTCTCACATAATGATGATCCCAGTGAATGAACGTAAAATTTGTCTTCTACTTTGATTCAACGTTATTTCATCAAATGTATAAACATTTAAATTTGTGTTCTACTCTTTTTCATCTAAAATTGTTTCATAAGTAGTTTTCTCATCACAAGTTCTATCTTTAAAAAACTGTGCAATCCCTTCATGCAGAGAGGAAATAATTGACTTAATCATTTCTCTAGTGCTGAACGTTTAAGAAATTGCCTTTTTGTGGGGAAAATTGTTAGAAATGTTTTAAGATAAAGTCCTCTTTCTTTCTAATTATTTCTCTGAAAATAAACTCTTGATAATGTGAATCATGGGGGGAAGGAGTCAACATTTTTATTACCGGATGTATATTGTTAAAATGTATACAGTAACCTGATCTCAAGACTTATTAAAAGTTATAGTAATCAAGACAATGTGGTACTGACTCAAAGATGAACAAATAGATTAATGGAACTGAATAGGAGTCCAGAAATAGACCCCCACATATACAGACAACTGATTTTTACAAAGCTGCAAAGATGATTCGCTGGAGAAAGAATTTTTTTTTTTTCAATAAAATGATGCTAAAACAACCTGGATCCTTACATTAAAAAATGAATTTCAGTTCATATTTTATGCAAGCTACAAAATTTAAAATGTAAAATCTATAGCTACGAAACTTCTAGAAACAAGCATAAGAAAAATAGTTAAAACCTTGGGGCTAGGCAAAGACTTCTCAGATACAGTACCAAAACATAAGCCATAAAAGAGCAAATTGATAAATGGGATTTTATCAGAATATAAAACCTCAGCTCTTAGTAAGAGATAGTTAAGATAACGAAAACAGGGCTGGAGTTGTAGCTCAGCGGTAGAGTGCTTGCTTTGCATACATGAGGCACTGGGTTCAATCCTCAGAACCACATTAAAAATAAAGGTATTGGGGCTGGGGAGATAACTCAGTCGGTAGAGTGCTTGCCTTGTAAGCACAAGGCCCTGGGTTCGATCCCCAGCACCCCCCCCCAAAAAATAAAAGGTATTGTCCATTAAAAAAAATGAAAACATAAGCCACAGATTTGGAGGAAACACCTTTAAATCAAATATCTAATAAAAAGCATGTGATCAGAATATGGAAAGAACTTTCAAAAATTCAATAATGAAAAACAACTAAAAAACAAAGTAAAAGACACTATACCAAAGAAGATATACAGATGGTAAAGAAACGTGCAAAAGCATTGGCAATGTCATTAGGAAAATACAAATTTAAATTTCAATGAGATATCACACATTCTTATTAAAATGGCCACAATGGAAAAGACTGACCAATCCCAGTGTGCAGAGCAGTTGCACCTTGCTTTGGTACTCTGTAATATTAGTACCAAAACGTTGGTCCTAGTCCCCAGTGCCAATCCAATAACAAGGACATAGTTTTGAGAAAAAGGAAAAAGAAGTTTATTGCTTTGCTAGCAAAGGAGAAACACAGGGGACTCCTGTCCCAAAGGTTGTGATTAAAGAGGTGATTCAAAGGTTACATTCCATGTGTTCTCAGTTGTAATTCACTTGTTAATTTGGAAGACAGTCATTTTTGAGATCTTCTGGTGCCGTCCCTAAAGTCTGAATTACTTCATTCCTGTGGTGGGTATGACTTCAAGGACAGATAGGTCTGTGTAGGATGGGGAAGAAAGGCAATCCAACAGGATTGGGGAGGAGATTAGGGAGGAGCAGGGGGAGAGGGAGAGAAAGAAACATGTCCATTTTAAAAACAAGTCACAGTGGCAGAGCAGCAAGGACTATATTCAAAGCATAAAGTGAACCTCCGTTACAGTAGTTCTCAGACTGTGCCTACCCCAAGTCACTTCGTTTCATAAAGCAGTAGTTTGCCAGTACTCCATTTTGAGTTTAAGTGCTGAGGTAGAATGTCTCTATACCTTGTTTATACAAGTAAACAATCACTATCTGCCTAACACAACTGTAAGGCATAAGTGATAAAAATCATGCTATAAAAATGACCATCTACGAACAAATCAGATGAATCAGAAGCACATGGAATCATGGGAGTATCAAGTTCACACAGAAAAAAACAGATCCATGAATTTATGGAATGCACCAGACCACCAAATGAAGCAATCCCTCACTGAAAGTCCAGGAAAGGAAGAGCAGCCCAAAACTAGACCCAGGGGCACACCGGCCCTCTCACCTGGTTACTAGGCACCAACCTTGCCCAGGAAGATAATCAGGGTGCAGTTTGTCCTGCCCATGAAAACCACACATGACCCTCTCCAAGCTTAGATTTCAAGTCTTTCTGACCCTGGCCTAGAGTAAGTTCCTGCGCTTTAACAGGTTTGTTCCCTGAGTAAGTTATTCAGTCTGGGCTGGTTGTAATCCTATCTGACCACCTATAACAACTCTTTGCATTGGTATCTGCTTTCTACCTTTGCTCTCAGTTCAGGCTCCTGAACCCCTGTGACTGCCTTAACCCTTTCTTAACCTTTCTGTAATTAATATATATAAATATATATACATATATTTGTGTAAAGTAGGATGTGTGACTAGTAGTTAGTAGTTAAAACTGAATTAAAAGAATCCGTGATTTCCCAACTAATGACTATCAGATGATCCACAAGTATTTGGTGAATTGTCACTGGTGAAAGTGATGTAGCCTGTGAATTTATTGTTATTCACTACTTTATGACATTGTGGAAAGACATACGTGATTGTCTATGTTAATGGCATAGGTCACTCACAACATCAAGTGTTGATTATGAGGATGCAGAGCAACTAGAACTCTCTTTTACTGTTGGCAGGAACAGAAAATGATACAGGTACTTTGAAAAACAGACTGGCAATTTCTTTAAAGTTAAAATACACTGAGCTTATAACCTAGACATACCACTCCTAGGTATTTCCCCGAGAGAATGAAAACATGTCCATACAAAGACTCAGATGTCATTTTTTTGAATAGTATCATTTGAAATAGCTAAGATTTGGAAATAACTCAAATGTCTATTAATAGGTAAATAGATTCAGAAACTACATGCAATGGAATACTACTCAACAACAAAAAGGAAAGAATTATTGCATACTATAACACGGCTGAATCTCAAAATAATTATGCTGAGTGAAGATTTGTGAGAAATAGAAAGTTTGGTGGTCCATTTTCAGAATATAGTATTTACCCTTCATTGGGATATAAGATCCAATCATAGACATTTTAAGCTTCCCAACCTGTATCCAATCATAGCCATTTGAACTATAACCCTTCCTTTTCCCCCGACCCCATTTAAAAATTAGCCAGTTGTGTAGATTATGACCCCGAGCTCCTCCCATCAGAGTAAGGCCAGTGCTACCTCAGGGATAAAAGTAGGCGGACTGCCTACCTGTGGGCGTCTTACTTGCCAGACTTTGTTCTGTACTATGCTGTTCTGCAGAAGTGGCGTTTGTCTTGCTGAGCGACTTGAGCACATATCTGATTTCTGGCAGCACCCCGATATTTCTAATAGAATACAGACCCCCTGCCGAGATCTCCCACAATATTATGTGATTTCTTTGATATGAAATTTAAAAGTTTAGGAAATGCAAACTAATGCATAATAACAAAAAGTGGACTGAGGATGGGGTGGGGCGTGCTTAGAGGGACGAGAGGGAAGGGGTACAAGTGGCGCAGAAAAGCCGAGGGGAGACGAGCGTGTAGATTTTATTGCAGTAATGAGGTCTGTGGTGTCCCCTTGCCTTACAGCTTCCAAACTGTGGGGATTAGAGTGTAGCCCAGTTGTAGAATGTGTGCTTAGCATGCATGAGGCTGTGGGTTCAACTACAGCACCCCCTCAAAAAAAAAAAACCAAAAACTCAAAATACTTTAACAGTGGTCCCCTATGTGCTTGAACAGAGTCCCTGCTGCTCTGCCACTGCGCCTTGGTTTTAAAATGGATGTGCTCCTTTCTCTTCCTCTCTCCCTGCTTCCCCCCAATCTCTCCTCCATCCTAATCTCAGGGGAAACAGCATTACCTTTCTTCCCCATTTTAGGCACAGTAATGTCCTTGAACTCACCCCACCACAGGAAGGAAGTAAACCAGACTTTGGGGAGGGCATCTGAAGATCTCAGAAATGACTATCTCCCAAGTTAACCAGTGAATTACAACACCAACAGAGGATGCCGAAATGTAGCCTTTGAATCAACTCTTTAAAAGCCCCCTGTCTGGCTGATGGGCAGAATCACAGCCTCTGGGACAAGAGTCCCCCGCGTTTCTCCATTGCTAGCAAAGCAATAAACCTTCTTTTTCTTTTTTCTAAAAACCATATTTTCATTATCGGATTGGCATCTGGGATAAGGACCAAGTTTTTGGTAACAATACCTTATCAAATTAATTTCTTCCTTTCTTTCTTTTGGTACTAGGGATTAAACCCAGGGGCGCTTAACCACTGAGTCACATCTCCAGCCCTTTTTATTTTTTATTTTGAGACAGAGCCTAGCTAAGTTGCTGAGGATAGCCTTAAACTTGCTATCCTCCTGCCTCAGCCTCTGAGTCCCTGGGATTACAGGTATGTACCACCACACCTGGCAAATTGTATTCTTTAAATGTAGCTGTTTTTAAAAATGGGGGAAGACATGTTGTTTATTTTTCTACTTTCTTCTTATATGACCAAGTAATAAGTGTATTTGAGTGTTACCACTGGTTTCTGTGTTTGAGAAACAACAATAACCAAGATGAAGTTCCCCCTTGGCTTCGATATTCCTGAAAATCTAAATCTCTGGACAGCTTAAGCTTTTAGTCCTTGGTCTTCTGAACTCAGGATTTTGAAGCCTGGATTTGAGCCCATGTACTGCTAATTGTTAGTGCTAATATTGAGCCAGTCATTTATCCTGGGTGGGATTCAGTTCGTTCAGTTGTGTAAAAAGGACATGGGGTCTTCCTCCTAGGATTGTTTTGAAGATCAAACACAGTAACATATGTGAAAGTGCTTTACCTCATTAGTGGCAAGGCCTATGTATAATATAAAGCTGCTCCCCGGCCCTTTCCGCTGCAGTCATTTCCCCGCCTCCCAACTTCTTGTCATTCTGTGAACATCCTAGCTAGCTATTGGTTCATCAGTCAACTTGCAAGTATCCTTCTCTTTATTGGTCCCGTTAACCCGCGGAATTTGACTGCTTAAGGATAGCTCCCCGCCATTCTCTCTCTTCTCCTCTCCTCACTTTCATACTGTCTCCTCCATTTCTTTTTCTCCTGCGCATGCGCGTGGGTGTCCTTTCTCTTTTCCTCTCATTTTCTCTCTTACACTGCAGGGAGACATGCTGTGTGCTTAATAAACTCCCTTATGTGATTTCCCGTGTCCGGAGTGGTTTTCTGGGTTCTTACACTATGTAGAATTTTTATAAGCTTTATCATCAGATAACCTAATGTGCAGCTTGGACCCTGAGAGTTTATATCAGAATAAAGATAATTCCATTTTTTATTTTTTAAGGGGGTGGTGGTAAAGAAGAAGCCAAGGTGTGGACTCTGCATTTAGGTGATATTTCAACACCTATGACATCCATTACATTCATAAAATGGTGGTTCTGGCAACCTATTTCACATATTTAAATATGACATCAATATCCTCTTGGCTTCAGTAATGTAACAGTGTTCCACTTTATGCTTTGAATATAACCCTTACTGCTCTGCTACTGTGATTTATTTTTAAAATGGACATGTTTCTTTCTCTTCCTCTCTCACAGCTCCTCCTTAATCTCCCCACTTCTAATCTTGGGGAAATTAGATTACTTTTCATCCCCATCCTAGGCAGAGTAATCTGTCCTTGAACACACACCTACCACAGGCCACAGGAACAAAGTAATTCAGACTTTGGGAATGACAACAGAAGATCTCAGAAATGACTGTCTCCCAAATTAACAAGTGAATCACAACTCCACACAGAACCTGTGGAATGTAGCCTTTGAATTGCCTTTTTAAAAAGTCCCTGTTCCTTTTAATGGGCAGAATCATAACCTCTGGGACAGAAGTTCCTGTGTTTCTCTTTCCTGTGTTTCTCCTTTGCTAGCAAAGCAATAAACTTCTTTCTCCTTTTTCTCAAAACATGTCCTCATTACTGGATTGACACTGGGGACTAAGGACTGAGCTTTCTATAACAGGTCCTCATTCCAGACCTGCCAAATCAGAAACTCTGAGAATAGGGCTCATCAGTCTATGTTTTAATGCTCCGTCTGAGTGATTTTGATACAGACTAAAGGACCACTGATATAATAAATGCTGTTAAATCCTACATATCTACTGCCAATCAACCAGTTATAATCCAATTAAATAATTTTTAACATTTAATGCATGGCCCTTACTGGAAACATTTCCAGAAACATTTCCTAGTTTTATAAGAAAAAGTTCTACCTATTGAGGGTGGGTTATGAATTATTGGACTTTTTTTTTTTTTTTTTTTTTGGGTGCTGGGAATCAAACCCAGGGCCTTATGCTTACAAGGCAAGCACTTTACCGACTGAGTTATCTCCCCAGCCCCATTACTTTGACTTTTGGTATAAGGGAGTGCCATTTGGACAATCAAAATAGTTATTGACATGATAGTATCCTATTCTTCTTTTCTTTTCTTTTTTTTTTTTTTTTTTGGGTGCTGGGGATCGAACTCAGGGCCTTGTGCTTATAAGGCAAGCACTCTACCGACTGAGCTATCTCCCCAGTCCCCCTATTCTTCTTAACTTGAATTCAAAAGGGCAA
This sequence comes from Sciurus carolinensis, assembly GCF_902686445.1. Taxonomy (NCBI): domain Eukaryota; kingdom Metazoa; phylum Chordata; class Mammalia; order Rodentia; family Sciuridae; genus Sciurus; species Sciurus carolinensis. The sequence goes on along the minus strand of NC_062217.1, from coordinate 145,751,899 downwards.
GGTGGTGCATGTGCACATCCATAATCCCAGTGCCTCAGGAGGCTGAGACAGGAGAATTGTGAGTTCAAAGCCAGTCTCAGCAACTCAGTGAGGCCCTAAGCAACTCAGAGAGACCCTGTCTCTAAATAAAATACAAAAAAAGGACTGGAGATGTGGCTCAGAGGTTAAGCACCCATGGTACCAAAAAAACAAAACAAAACAAACCTCCAGAGTCAACTTCCTTATATTTAAGAAAGGCACTGGGAGACTAATTTATGTTTTACGAATTTGCACAATAAGCTTGGAATACAAAGTGGCCATTGTGTTAAGACAAATAAGGCAATCTTCATGTGGATTAAAGCTAAGAAACAATTTTCAAGTTCAAAAGTGCACTTTTCACCTGTTTTCTGTTACCCATGGCATCATTTGTTCACTTATCCAATAGAGTAAGCCAGTTGAAGAGCGCAGCTACCATGGGGTGGTTTCTGTTATAGCAGTAGGTAAATGATACAGTGGCCCTGTGACTGCCTGGGGCCTGCAAGATGAACACCCAACTTCGGAAACCTTGGAAACTTTAGCTGAGGAGGGAGGGATGGAGCAGTGAAAAGCGGCCCCAAGTCTATCTGGACTAAGCCACGTACTCAAAGGGAGATGTCTCTGGTGCTGCCCACAAGCCCCCTGGGTTCTTGTGGGCATGTCACAGAAGAGGATGTCTTGGGAGAAGGGTCCGAGGAGTTACCAGAGCAGAGGAGGACTGACCTCAGGACCAGCGGGGTTCTTGGCATACAAGATGGAAAAGAATTTCGGCACAAGCAGACAAAGGCATAGACAGAGGTTTGTTTAGGAAGGTTGATACCCATTCAAGGGAGAATGTGGGCTGCCTGTAGAGTGAGGAGCCCTGACTTGGGCTGAGAGCCCAATATTTATAGAAGGACTGTGTCAGGGATCAGACTGGCAGTAGATCCAGGGTAGAGCTATGTAATTTCAGGCCAGTTTTCTCTGCATTTGCATGTTTTCCTCATTTACAAGGACATGGGCCAAGATTTACAACTACGATTTCTGAATCTCAGTGGCTTGTGGGCATTTCCTGTAAGATTTCAGTATTTCTCTCTTTATCCCAAATCCCTACCACAGTTATAGAAGCCTCCCAAAATGATGGAGGGTGAGTTTCTATCAATTTTTGTAGTAACCAAGAAAATTAATTAGGTTTAATTTGATTTAGAAAAAACAAATATATTTCTTGTACCTGAGTGTTACAGAGCAAATCCAAACAGGCTATGTGAACCTGTCTATATATAAAAGTAAAATGTTTATATTAAACATTGTCCTTAATTTCTTTTTTTGCTGCAAAACTTGGGGGAAACAATATATTTCAAATAGTGCTACTTTACGAACCTGTTCAGTTTCCACATCTGTGACAGATGTCAGTTTTCATGGGAAACTCTTTTCATCTTTTTCTTTGTTGTATGAAGTTTTGTTTTGTTTTGTTTTGTTTTTAACAGTGAAGCGTACATTGAAATTGAAACTTACTAACAAAACAGTTTAGCGGAGAAAGGCAGTTTTGTAAGGATCTGTTTTCCCCTCCCATCCCCTACTCCCTGTGTTTCTGGAACCTGAGGACTGGAAAGTGGGCTGGTTATTAATTGGGAAGTCATGATTACAGAATCTTCTAGGTTTATTCACTATCATGTCAGGCGTATCTGGTCCTTGTAAGCTCTGCTTCCTTTGAAAATTTTCAAAGTAAATCAAACCATATGCAGATGTGACTTATGATGACTTATGATGATTCGACTTAACAATAGTTCAACTCCATGATGGTACATAAGTAGTACATATTTGAGTAGAAGTTGTACTTCAGATTTTGAATTTTGATCTTTCCCTGAGCTAGCAATACACTATATGATCCACTCTGGTGATTCCAGGCAGTGGCAGTAAGCCACAGCTCTCAGTCAGCCTTGTGATCCTGAAGGGACACAACTGACACTCTACAGTATGCCCTGTTACCAGCATTTTTAATATATGGTTTTGTGTTTTCTAGTTTACAAAGCATCCATCTGTGGTGTGCAGGAGAGATTCAAATACTTCATTATGAAATAGGCTTTGTGTAGGATGATTTTGCCAACTGTAGGCTAGTGCAAGTGTTCAGAGCATGTTTAAGGTAGGCAAGGCTAAGCTACGATGCTTGGTAGTTGGGTACATGAAATGCATTTTTGGGGGCGAGGTGCTAGGGATTGAACTCAGGGGTGCTTAATCACTGAGCCACATCTCCAGTCTTTTTTTGCATTTTACTTGGAGATAGGGGCTCACTGAGTTGCTGAGGCTGGTTTTGAACTTGCGATTCTCCTGTCTCAACATTAGGAGCTGCTGGGATTACAGGTGTGCGTCACCATGCCAGCTAATACAGCAATTTAAGATGATGTTATCTTCCCATGAGCAGTCCAGACTTGCCCTAATCCAGTTTCAGTGACTGAGACGATCCAGAGCTGGGCTCTGATTTCTGCAGCGTTGGGGTCTGGTTCTCATTCACCTTTTTTTTGTTGTTGTTTTAATTTTTACAAATTTTTTTGCAGACTGCATTTTGATTCATTGTACACAAATGGGGTACATCGTTTCGTTTCTATGGTTGTACACAATGTAGATTCATACCATTCGTGTAATCATACGTGTACATAGGGTAATGATGTCTGTCTCAGTCCACCATTTTTCATGCGCCGCTTCCTCTCATTTCCTTCTACATAGTCTAAAGTTCCTCCATTCTTCTCTCACTCCCCACCACCATAATGGTTATATATATATATTTTGTCCTGGGGATTGACCTCAGGGGTGCTTAACCACTGAGTCACATCTTTTTGTAATTTGTTTAGAGACAGGGTCTCACTGAGTTGCTTAGGGCCTCGCTAACTTGCTGAGCCTGGTTTTGATCCTCCTGCCTCAGCGTTCTGAGTCACTGGGATTATAAGTATGTGCCACCATGTCTGGTACATTTTGAGGCCTTAAATTTGAAACAACGTGGGGATAGTTACTGGGTGTCCCAACCTGTTGCGCGTCTTAGACTCAAATTTTTATACCCCTAGCTCCAAATACTGTCCAAAAATGTTCCATTTCTCAGCCTCTTAAGACATCGCTCTTACAGTTTCCTACAGACAGAAAGTAGCCCAAACTCTGGGCTTTCTTCTCTGGATTTCAATCTTCTCTTACTTCTTGATCCCATAACTCTATTTCCTTGCTAGGCCTTTTATGACTTTTAGTATTTATCTAACTTTTTTGGCTCACCCTTGGTAAATGTGTAGTCCAAATTACCTAGTAACGATTTCCTCCAATATCTTACTTTTTCATAGATTTTATTTTATTTTTAATTTTTTTAGTTGTTGATGGACCTTTATTTTATTTATTTGCATGCAGTGATGAGAATTGAACCCAGTGCCTCACACATGCCAAGCAAGTGTTCTACCACTGAGTCACAACCCCAGCCCCTTTCATAGATTTTAAGTATAGCTGTTAATTTTTTACCATATCCTAGCAGTTCTGCTTTTTCCTTACTATTGTTCATTTATGTTAGAGGCTAACGGAAGATAGTAAAAGTGTATAAATTCAAATTCCACCATTCCTTTCCTAACCTGCCACTTTACTCTGATTACGGGATAAAGGATTAACATCTGCCATCTCTGATATTGGTGAATAAGAGCATTAAGAAGGGCCAGGGTTGTAGCTCAGTGGTGGAGCACTTGCCTAATATGTGTCGAGGCACTGGGTTCAATTCTCAGCACCACATAAAAATAAATAAAGGCATTGTGCCCATATACAACTAAAAAAAAGAAAAAAAATTAATTAAGTATTTTTTAAAAAAGCATTAAGAAGCCCCTTACAAAGACACAGATGATATACGGAAGAGAAAGTAAAAATTGTAAATAAGTCATGAGCTTTTCAATTATATTGTAATCTAAGACATGAAAATGGAAATGATAACAAGATATGGCTTTGCCTTTGTAAATTTGAACACTTTTAAAAACACAAAGCTCAAGGCAAACGAGGCCATGAGAAAGATGAGTTGCTAATGATATTGTAAGCTGTACTGTATAAAATTTAACACTATACATCAAGGGTGATAGAAATGTAACTGTCTCTTCCCCTATTCCACATATTCCTGAGGGTGAATTTTGGGGAAAATAATTTGAAAGAGAATTTGAGTTCATTAGAGGTATTTTATAATAAAATTTAACCAGCAAAAAAAAAAAAAAAAAAAAAATTTGTCTTAAATGTTCAACTCTAGAGAGTTCATCAAGTCAACGATGCCCCCTCTGCATGATGGCATTACACAGTCTTGAAGATAAAATTCAAGAACTTATGGAGCCAACACCAAATGAAAAAGAGAAGACAAATGATATGTTTGTTTATGTGCTTGTTGAAAAAAAATCAAATGAAAGTAGGATACAAATCTAAGCATACATCAGCTGTGATCACAGCCACCTGAGGATGGGGCTGGGAGGGAAAAGTCGTTCCTTTAAAAGTTGGACAGAAGTCCTCAGGAAGTGAGCCATTTTGCTTTGCCAAATACTTTCTGGGCCCTCATGGTTGTAGCAATCTAGAGCATGGGGCTGGCCTGGCTTAGGACCAAGGACAAGTAATTCAACATTGCTCTCCAAAAGAAAGGGACAGACACATTTTTAATTTCCTGAGCAAGTAAAAGTAGGAACAAGGTGAAATCAGAAGGGAAGGTAGGCAGAAGCATGGAAGGCAAGGTGTGGGGGGTGGTGTTCAAGAGAAGAAATGGCCCAGGAGAATGTTCTAAGAACAACCGTGAAGCAGAAAGTCAGGAGGGAGTTGGAAGATCGGGGCGAATGTGCCCAGGAAACTGGCAAATTTGGAACAACCAGGAGGCTGAGCTTTGGGTGATAGCTTAAGACTAGAAGATAAAATGAAGAACAAAGAATAAATTGCTACTTTGTTAAAGTCGTGAAATATAACTGATAGTTTAAAATTTAATTTACATTTATGTATTCATTTGTTCCAGGGATAATACTATTCTCTTGCTGAGGAAGGCTTTAGAGAAACTTTAGCAGCTGGTGTTTCAAGTGTCTACTCAAAATTCTTTTTTTCCATGAAGTTCTTAGCCTTTCTCTGACTTTTCAGCCTTCGGTTTTTCCTTACGTATCTTTCGATGCCTTTATCTTGTTCTCTCCAGCACACCATCCACTCAAATCAGTGAATAAGTGTACAGAAAGCTCAGAAATAAAATCTAAGTATATATTCTACACTTAGATGACAGTGTTTTTATTTTATTTCAGAGGTGGAGGTATGATTTACATGGCTGGCATAATTGACTCTTCATGTGGAAGAAAACAAAGCCAGGCTCTACTTCATGTTCTGTACAAAAATAAATTCAAAAGGGACCAAAGATGCAAAAGTTGAAAAAAAAAAAAAAAAAAAACACACGCTTTTTAAAGATAATGGTAGAGATTATTTGTAAAATGTTAAGAGTGAAGGTGGATATACAACCATAGAAATGAAAAGATGTATCCCATTTGTGTACAATGAATCAAAATGCAGTATGTAAAAAATTAAAAAATGAAAATCAAAATAAAGAGTGAAGGTGGAGATCATCTGAAGCAAGGTAGGAAATTCAAAACCACAAAAATGGATTATATGGAAAAATAAACTACAGTCAAGTGTTGCTAGGTGGTGATGGACCAGGGGAAAGAATTTGTGCACATGTCAGAAACAAAGGATGGATATACTTAGTTCGTCAAGTCCTCTCCAATCGCTAGGGAAAAGACCTACGGTATGTGAGAGCTGTTGGGGGGTGGGGAAACCCCAATGAAACCCAAACTCTTTCCCCACCCTCATACTATTCCTCAGAGTTCTCCAGGGGACAGCTGTTGAGTGTCCTTTAATCCAGTTGAATTTGAATGCCATCTACTTGGAGTTAAGAGTCAGATCTGCAGGTTATGGGCTCAGTCCCATGAGATGTGGCCCCACCTTCAGATGGAAATGCAAGCCCCAGACTGTGACCTTTATTTCTGATTGACATCTGTAAGTTGAGAGTTCCCACTACCCTATCCTTGGATTTGATTACATTTGCTAGGGTGTCCCACAGAGCTCTGGGGATAACTTACTACTGTGGTTTGAATTTATTTCCCCACCCCCATAAAAAAGCATGTGCTGGAAACGTCTCAATTTAACAGCATTGGGAGGTGAGGTCTAATGAGAGGTGATTAGGCCATGAGGGTGGAGGGAAAGGATTAATGCTATTTCCACAGAATGAGTTCATTCCCTCTCTCTCCCTCTCCTCCTTCTTTTTCCTCTCTGCCCTTCTGCCATGGGATGAAGTACCAAAAGACTTTTGCCAGAAGCTAGCCCCTTGATCTTGGACTTCCTTGCCTCCTAGGAATGAGTATAGGAGTCCATACATTTCTGTTCATTATAAACAATTCAGTTTAACTGACTCTGGTGGCACACACCTGTGATCCCAGATCCTGGGGAGGCTGAGGGAGGAGAATCAAAACTTCAAGGCCGGCTTCAGCAATTTAGCAAGTTCCAGTCTCAAAATTTAAGAAAGAAAAAGAGAAAGGGCTGGGAATGTAGCTCAGTGGTATAATGCCTCCAGATTCAATTACTAGTACCTCAAAAAGTAAAATAAAATAAAATAAATTACCCAGTTTGCGGTATTCTATTCATAGTAGTACAAAACTGGTGAAGGTATTCATGTTTTCCTATTTTCCTAGCCCAAATATAAAGATTATTACAAAGGATTCAGATGGGCGCTGGGGATGTGGCTCAGGGGAAGTACATTTGCCTGAGGTCCTGGGTTCAATGCCCAATACCACCAACCAACCAACAAACAGAAACAGATGAACTGCTAATTGAGGAGATGTCTTAGGCTGAAAGCACCCAGCAACCACTCCAGACGCGGGAACTCATGCAAGAAAATTTAAGTGGATGAGCAGAGTGTCTGTCCACAGGGTGAGAGAGAGAGAAAGAGAATGGCTGGGGAGCTATTCTTAAGTAATAGAATTTTGTGGGCTAATAGCAATTGGACCAATGGCTGGCTAACAATCTGGACCAATAACTGACAAGAAAGTTCACGGGCTAGCAATCTAGGTTATAAAATGGTGTGGGGGAGGCAGAATAATGGCAGAAGCAAAAAGCAGATCTGATGCCAATAAAGACAAAACATGAAGGCACCTCCATGCCTTCAACGAACTGGAAGCTCTCGGTTGGAACCCTGTCCTTTTGGGGTTTTATGGGGGCTTAATTATGTGGGCATGGCCATTAGTGATCAGCTCAACCTTCAGCCCTCTCCCCTCCCTGGAGATAGGGGTGAGGCTAAAAGTTCTAACTCTTTACTCACAAAGTGACTAGCCCCAATCCTGAGGGTACCCAGGAGCACACCAAGAGTTGCCTCCTTAGAACAGAAGATGTTCCTATCTCCCAGGAAATTAGAAAAGTCTTAGGAACTCTTTGTCAGGAATTAGGGTCAAAGATCAATATTAGACCTAAAAGATTCTGCTAGCTCCTAGCTACAAGGGTCTTAGGAGCTGTCTGAGGAGCCAGGGCAGAGACCAAATACACTTTCCTCTTTATATCATGATATCACACACACCCAATAGAAAAAGGGGTTAGGGATGCAATGCTACTGTTTGTTCCCCTATTGATTCCTCCTCCTTTACCTACATCTGTGCTTTTGCAACCAACTGGGATCCTCATGGATTGGCTTCCCCATTAGGTTTGGCCAACAGGAGAACCAGCAGGAAATTAGAAGGCAGAGGACAGACAAGCCAGGAGTTTTTTGTCTGGTGATGTGCTTCCAGAAGAAGCTAGGTGCTTCCACCTCAAGGGCTCCTGTGGGACAACTTTTCCTCACAGTTCCAGTACTCCTTAATACCCCTGCAGCCTTGGGAGCCCTGCTCACAGCTCTGTCAATAGTTCCTTCTTTTGAATAATCTGGGGTGAATTCGGTTTTCTGCTGGGATCCTAATAGATGTAAATATGAACCAGCAAAGGGGAAATTCAAACCATCAATAAAAATATGAACATACCCTTGACCTTATTTGCACCCAGAGGAGTAGAACTTCTCACTACTCACATGAACCAAAAGTCAGAGAATTAATGAGAATCTGAAGAAATGAGGATTCCTATTCATTGCTGGTAAATGTATCACTTATTATATATAGACTTTTGAGGAAGTAACTTGTTAATATCTATAAAATTAAAGAATACACAGATCCTCTGACTCATTTGTTAACTTACAGAAACAAAAGTTCTAGGAAATAAGGAGCAATGAACAGCATGTTTGTTAAAGAAAATTTATGCGTACAAAAAATGGACTAAACCTGAGGTTCACTAATGCAGGAATTGTTGACTATATTATGATATGGCCATACAACCAAATATTAGGCAGTTATTAAATCAAAATGTCTTCGTATTTACTGACCTGGAGGGACATTATGAAATCAGTAAATTGCGGAGCATTGAGTAAAGTCCACATGTAGAGATTGCTCAATGTCCCAAGATCCATTCTTTTTCTTTCCCTTTCGTAATAGAACCTCCAAATAGAGCCAATCGGATACATGACTAACTATTTCCAAGAAACCTTGCAGTTAATTGTGTACATGATTCGAAATTATGGCCAAAGGGAAGTGATTACACGTGATCTATTAGAGGTAGGAATGCGCTCTGTCCTCCTTATCTCCTCTCCCCTCTGTCCTCCCTGTTCCCCTCCCACTTCCTGTTGACTGAAACACAGACACACTTTGAACCATCCTGGCAAAAGTGACTGGAGCAACCCTCGTGGATGGTAAAAGTGCAAGATGGAAGGAGCTGGGGTTCTAAGATGACCTCAGAGAATGGAACCCCTTTGCCAGTTTTGGTCAGCCACCTTGGGACTATTATGTAAAAGAGAAGTAAATTTCCACCTCATTTAAGCCACAGATATGTCGGTCTATTTCAGGAGCAAAATCTGAATCCCAATATGGAATGATCTATTTTTGGCAAAAGAAATAGTAAAACCCTTGCATACATTTGCATACGGAACTTAAAGATGTGGAAAAATATATCGAACCTGTTCACTTTGGTTCCCAGGGAATGGCTGGGATTGAAGTTGGGAGTAATGAACTTTGTTTCTGTTATGGTTTGGATGGCAGGTATCCCCCAAAAGCTCACATGTGAGACAATGCAGGAAGGTTCAGAGGAGAAATGACTGGGTTATAAGAGTCTTAACCTAATCAGTGAATTAATCTCTGATGGGATCAATTGAAGTGGTAGGATGTGGCTGGAGGAGATTGGAATCGGGGCAAGGTTTTGGGATATATATATATATATATTTGGGATATATATATGTATATTTCCCATATATATACATATATTTCCCATATATATATATATATATATATATATTTATTTATATCAGACTAGTGGAGTCTCTTTGCTTCCTGATCACAGTGATGTAAGCTGCTTCCTTCCACCCCCTCTTCAGCCTTCATGTTCTGCCTCACGTTGAGCTCTAAGGAGTGGAGCCAGTCTTGTATGGACTAAGACCTCTGAAACCATGAGCCCTCAAATAAACCTTTGCTCCTCTAAAATTGTGCTGGTCTGATCATTTAGTCACAGCAGTAGAATAGCTAACTAAGTCTCCGCTGGAGAACATAATACCCTTTCATCTGTGTCCTAGGCAGTCTTTTTTTTTTTTTTTTAAACTTGGAATTGAACCCAGGGGTACTTGAACTAAGTCACATCCCCAGCCCCTTTTTGTATTTTATTAGAGATAGGGTCTCCCTGAGTTGCTTAGGGCCTTGCTAAGTTGCTGAGGCTGGTTTTGAACTTGAGATCCTCCTGCCTTGGCCTCCCAGGTCACTGGGATTGCAGGTGTGTGCCACCTGCAATCTAGGCAGGCTTTTTACTGTTGCAAGGAGAGACTCACTCAAGTCATCTAAAAAGGAGTTCAGTGTAAGGACACAGAGAGGTCACATAGGCTCTAAAACCAGAACCCCTGGTACAGCTGGGCTTCTGAGAACTGGAAGGTGGTAGGAGCAGGGTTGGTTTGATTCCCTCTGCGGTTTTCTCAGCACATCTGCTGCTTGCTGGCAATGCAGAAATAGTCACCCTTGGCAATGTCCAGGTCAGTGATTCTCAAAGTGTGGATCCCCACTAGCAGCAGCAGAATAATCTGGGAGAAGATTAGAAATGAAAATTCTTGGGTTCCACCCCAAGTCCAGCAATCTTTACTTAACAAACCCTTCATGTGATTCTCAAGAATACGAAAGTTAGAGAACCACTAATGTAGATGATATGCAGCTCTAATGCCTACACTTTATTGGCAATAGGAATTCCTGCATTAGAGAAAGATTCTAATAGGCTCTGTTTGTTTGTTTATTTTAGCTAGATCATAACAAATTAAAGGTCCTTGGTCCATGGATGAATTAGAGCAAGAGTTCATCCTTAATTGCATTCAGTTTTTACAAGGAGGCAGGATCACAATTTATTTAACTTTTTGCCTGTGGCTATACATTTAGAGAATACCATTTTTTTGGTTGTTGTTTCTGTTACACCCACACATTCATAGCCTAAAAAAGAATGCACAAGTTTATGACCCTTGTATATTTTTCCACTTCAATTTGTGAGTTAAGTTATATACCAGCCTTCTATCTTTAAATATTATAATTAAATTGTTTTTGCTTTTTAGCTAATTCAACAACATTCCTTTAAAAGCAATCCTCTCTCTCTTTTTTTTTTTTTAAATAAATAAAGGGAAGGTATGTGGCAAAAATCAAACAAGTTGCTTAAAGGATCAGTACCAGGGAGCACTGCATATGTTGTGATAGGAAAGTTGTAGGGTGTGGAGTGGAGAGAGAAAGTGTTTGTGGAGCCATGTTGAGCAGGGACAATGGCAAGCTTCCTGGGAAGAGACCAAGGCAAGTGTTGGGAGTCAGGGAAAGCTCACGAGGGTTGGGGATGTCTCCTCCATAGAAGTCACTTAAAAGGTCTGCTAGAAGTATCTGAAGGAATCATGAGACCTCTGATAACTCGTGGGTTAAAAAGTTCACACACACACACACACACTTTAAGGACATATAATGTCAAGAGAAGAGGAGGAGGAGGAAGCAGAAAGCAGTGTGTTTTTACAGATTTAATTAAATATTTTCCCTAGAAAACATGTGGGATAAGAAGGTGGGGAGGGGGTAAGGAGACCTAATGGGAGATCATTTTAACCTTGCACAGACATGAGGTTATTGTATTCAGGCATTCAATGATCACTGTAAAAATAAGAGAGGGAGTCAGGTCCATTTGCTGTGGCAAGTTCAGGACCCAAGGCAGCCCTATTAGGTTAGCACAACAGAACCAGCGCTCTAAACACCGTTGCTTTAATTCACATTCCTTTGATTACGAGCAGTATGAGTTTTCTTATATTTCTGTTTCCTATTAATTCACCTAATGCAAATTGTCTGTTTGTTTTCTTTGTCCATTTATTTACTGGGTTTCCCCCATCCCATTTTCTCCTCCCCTTTTTTTGTGGTGCTAGGGATTGAACCCAGGGCCTCACACATGCTAGGAAAATGCTGTACCACTGAGCTACACGCCTAACTGCTGCTGCTGCTCCTCTTTCTCCTCCTCTTCCTCTTCTTCTTCCTTCTCTTCCTCCCCTCTTCCTCTTCCTCTTCTTCTTACTTCTCCCTCTTCCTCCCTCCTCCTTCCTCTTCTTTTTTTAATAGCTAGAATTAAACTTTTCTATTAACCCTTTATCATACTTGTGATATTTTATATGATGGCTTTTAAAATTTTAATTGTTAAGGTGTTGAAATGAAAATTTTACCTATTTTTTAAAAATATTTTTTAGATGTTGATAGACCTTTATTCATTTACTTACATGTGGTACTGAGAATTGAACCCAGTGCCTCACACATGCTAGGCAAGCACTCTACCACTGAGCTACAACCCCAGACCTGAAAATTTTACATATTCAAATGCCTGATTTGGAAACATTTTATAGTGCTTTTAGAGTTGAGAAACTTATCAGTCCTTCACAGATCTGATAAATACACTGTTCTTATTTCATCTCAATTTTATATAATGTGATTTTTATATTTAACACTTCAATCCATCTGGAGTTTCTTTTTGCAGTATGTTGTTAAGAATCTGATTTAATTTCCTCTCCAATTACTATCTAATTATTCCAACACCTTTCAAAGAAAAATGTCCTCACCCCAGAGTTTTAAAAAGCTCACAATATCATATAATGAGTTTATTTAACTGAGTCTATTTCTGGATTCTCCATTTTGTTCAGTGTTGTATGTTGTTTATCCTTTTTCCTTTCCTTTTTTGCCTAATCTATATTCCTTCCCATTTTTGTTAGAGAACTTGTCTATTTATAAAAGTAATTATCCAGAGACCTGAGGGGAGAGTTCTATTATAGTAGTTTGGATGTTTTAGAGGCAGAACTTTAATAGATAACAAATCCGTGTTATAATATGTACATTTAACAGACAAAATTACTGGTTTTTAATTACTGTAAATGTTATACATCTTCTTGTAAAGTTTTTAACAGTTTTATTGAGATATAGTTTACCTAGCATAAGGTCGACCCACTTGAAGTATACACTTCAATGACTTTTAGTATATTCATAGATATGTACAACTGTCGCCATAGTTAATTCTATAACATTTCATTAACCCCCAAAATAAACATCACCCTTAGGCATTGCTTGCTCTCACTCCCTAAACCTCCCACTTCCTCAATCCTGGGAAACTACCAGCCTTCCTCTGCCTGCTTATTTCTGGACATTTCATATATATGTGGTCCTTTGTAGCTAGCTTCTTTCATTAGCATAATGTTTTTAAGGATCATCTGTGTCAGCACAGATGTATCAGTAACATCATTTTTTCTAAGTTCCAAATAAATTTTCAACCTATAGATATACCACGTTTTATTTATTTATTCATCACTTGAACATTTTTTTCTACTCCTTTTCTATCATGAATCTCCTGTGAACATTTGTGTAAAAGTTTTTGCAGGGATTTGTTTTCTATAATTATACACTGAGAAGTAGAATTGCTGGATCATATTGTAAAGTTCCAAAAATATAGAACTGTACCAGGTACATTGGTGCACACCCATTATCCCAGGTACTTGAGAAGGGGAGGCAGAAGGATCATGACTTGGAACTTAGCCTGGGAAACACAGGGAGACCTTGCATCAAAACAAACAAAATGAAACAAAAACAAAAACAAAAAAACCCAAACCCAGAATTGTAAAGGGAAAAATTCACCTGTAGCATCTCCCATCACCTCCTGCAACCAAATGACCCAAGTATTTTACTACTGGGGATCATACTCTTTTTTCTAAGCATACACATACATCATACATCTCTATTCCTCTTTGTTTTACTATTCTTTCTTCTCCTCCTTTGAAAATATTCTTTTCCCTCTTTTTCCCCTCCTCTCTACTTCCCTCCTCTCTTCCTGCTCCTTCTCTCCTCTTTCCTGTCTCTTGTCTTTAATAAGAAACAGGTGGGCTGAGGTTGCGGCTCAGTGGTAGAGCGCTTGCCAGGTACGTGTGAGGCACTGGGTTTGATCCTCAGCACCGCACTACATAAAAATAAAATAAAGGTATTGTGTCCATCTAAAACTAAAAAATATTAAAAAAGAAAAGAAAAGAAACAGGAAGGGATCCTACAGAAAAAAGACCACATGAACTCTCGTGCAGGCCATCCTTTGTTGTGCGATAGTTTCTGTCTGCTGAGAGCTGAAGCTGGTGGAATGGACAAAAGAGAGTAAAAGGGACAATGTGGACATTGGCCTTCCTTACCACCTGCCCTGCACCTCTGTAGGTACTGACCACCATACCAGGCAAAATCATTACACGAAGCAGAAGAGATATTTATGGATATCTCTATACCCCTCTCCCTATCCCTGCCAGGAGCGGGTTAGGGTGAGGATTAAGGCTTGCAAAGTAAACTTACCAAGAGACTGTTGCATGTTTATGTGTCATGGTCAATTGGGTCTTTTACATTTATTCCATAGTGATCTGTCTTACTAATTCTAATGGCTTTTAATAGACTCTCTGGACTTTCTAATAATACATTTAGCAAACAACGTCTATTTTTCCTTTCCTATATTCTACTTCAGTTACTTTGCTTGTGCTAGAACGATTCTCAATTTCATCAGATTTATAACAACATTTATGTAACAACACCTCTACTAATCTGAAATGAAATTCATAGGTAATATAACTTACCTAATTTCATGATTTTCAAATCATCGGTATTATGTCATAATGCAATGTGAACTTAAGGAGAACTTAAAAAGTATTAAATGATAAGCTAGTGTTATTTTAATGTGTAGGTGTTTGATATACAATTAAACTAACAGCTGTAACGAAGCTGCCCAATACTTGTATGTACAGTGCCATTGAGACTGTAACAACACAAATTTAGATAGATGTAAGAGTGATGTATAGCTGGGTGTGGTGACCCTTAGCGCTACCCTCAGCAACTTAGTGAGATCCTGTCTCAAAACAAAACAAAACAAAAAAAGAGGGCTGGGGATGTGGCTCAGTGGTAAAGCACCCTGGGTTCAATCCCTAGTACCAAAAAAAAAAAAAAAAAAAAAAAAAAAGGGGTGTATACAGAGTACTCAAATATCTATAGTTATGTTAAAGGTAACAAGGTTTTACAAACTGATCAACAACTCAATCTTGTTTGAAAAAACAGCGTAATATCTTCACAAATTATGTCACAGTATTCATTCTTATGAAAATTTCAGCGTAGCCAGGCATGGTGGCGTATGCCTGTAATCCCAGAAGCTTGGGAGGTAGAGGCAGGAGGATCATGAGTTCAAAACCAGCCTCAGCAATTTAGCAAGGCACTGAAAAACTCAGCGAGACCTTGTCTCTAGATAAAATATTTTAAAAGGACTGGTTATGTGACTCAGTGGTTAAGCATTCCTAGGTTCAATCCCCAATCCCTCCCCCGCAAATTAGTGTATATTATTAAATCCTTGCAAAACATGACTTAGGTTTGCATGTAAAAGAGAGCAGGGCATTAGAAATTACATGGAATGTGAACAGTTTTCGACTTATAGAAATGTCTCTTGGACTGCAAATAACTAGCTTCTTTGATTCCTATTTGGATGAATGCCTTTACCATATACCTGAGCATTATGATAAGCAAATACACTTGTGCATTCTTCCAATACATTTATTCATATGTGTGCATCTCCTCGGATGTACATGTGTATTCCTGTGACCCAGTGGTGACTCCAGAATGAGCCTCCACTACAAACAATGTTGAGTAATACATGTTACCAGGCACCTGTTATTGAAATGCTTAGTTTACCACATATGATGTTTTTTCTTGGTTTCTGATGAATAATTTTGATTGGGTTAAGGAAGTTTTCTATTATTAGTTTCTATTCATTTTTTGTTTTGTTTTCAGAATGTGAGTGTTAATTTTTATAATACCTGCTTAATACTGATTGAGATGGTGTTGAGGTTATACTCCTTTATTGATAGAATTATTTTTATGATATATTTTCTATTATTATCACACAGTTGAATATAAATTGCAATAAGTTAAAATAGCTGGAAAATAAACAGTTCCATTTATGTTTCACATTTTTATTTAATATTCTTCATATATATTTTATTTTAATTGACTTTTTGAGGAATAATTAGCATACAGTGGAATCCATTCATTTAAATATACACTTCAATAATTTTTGACAAATTTACATATCATGTAATCACCACCATAGTCAGGAAATAGAACACATCCATCAGTCCCTTTTATATGTCAATTCCCCTATCCCCTTATCCCCAGGAACTAGGAATCTGCTTTTTGCAATGATAGACAAAATTGATTTTCTTAGTTTCTTATAAATGGAATCATATAGTATGTACTCTTGCATCTTTTGTTCAGCATGTTTGTGAAATTCATCAGCGTTGTGTATACATCGATAGTTCATTCCTGCTGGGCTGGGGAGGTAGCTTAGTGGTAGAGTGCTTGCTTAGCATGTGCAGGGCCCTGGGTTCTATCCCCAGCACTGCCAAGAAAAAAAATTTCGCCACTGATAAGTATTTCATTATATGACTATATTATAATTTGTAACCTGATGGACGTTTGGTTTGTTTTCAGCTTGAATAAATCTACTAAGAGCATTTATATAAAAATCATTTCATGAATGCTGGGTTTTCACTTATCTAGGAGCAGAATGGCCCACCCCTGTAGCGTATACTAGTTAACTCTGTGCAGAACCACCCAATTGTTTTTCAAAATAATTGTACCATTTTATACTCCCTTTGTGATTCCTAATTGCCATTTTCGAGAAGGTCACCACCCCCAAGACAGAGCCTGGTCTCCCCCTCCCAGTCTTTGCTTTTCTATGGATGGTCCTAAGTTAGAGGAAGAAGGGAGAGAAGATGTGGACCCACAAGTTGAGCATGTGCAGTGAGCCAGCAGCCCCACTTTGGGGTCATATCCTGGTCAGGTGGCTTCTGTCCCTTTCAGACCTGGGGGCAATGGCTCCAAGTTCTCACCTTGGGATATGATTCAGCAAGTGCTGAACAAAGAAAAATACTCAAAGATGGAAAGAGGAAGTGGATAGGAAGGGTCCACTGTCACCTGTGTGAATGACCCCTGGTGCTCATCTTTTACAGGATGGGAATGCTCAGCCACTGTTTTCAATATTGGTCAGAGAAAGGTGCCCTAGGCTTGGTCCCTTCCCTTCCCCCAGTCCTTCAACATACATCCCGACCAAAGAGGAACCAGAAGTTCTGCTGTCAAAAGGGGAAGACAAGTGGTGGTGTCTCTCCCCGGTCAGTAGAGTTCACATAAAACTAGGTTTAAAGCAGCACAACCCCACGCAGGGTCTCTCTCCAGGGTCTGAGGCTTCCAGCTGGTGGGCAAGTGGGCCCAGAGTAGGTCAGGACAGGCAGGTGCATTACTTTATTACAGTCCTCATGGGACATTTGTGGGCAGCTTGGGCTCTGTCCTACTAAGTCATCCCCTCGCATTCTTGTGGTAGACACCAAGACGTGCTGCCTGACCCCTCTTCAGAAGGACTTGTTACCTCAGCTGCAGAAAGAGCTGTCAGCAGAGTCTTCTGTTGTCATCCCCTTCAGGACATATAGGGAATGAGCACATTTCTATCAGAACAAGGAAAAAAAAAGAGAGAGAGAGAAAATATAAAAGGAATCAATGAGTTCTGGAGTGTGCTGTCTTTTGTGTTCAAAGGTTTGAGAGGCACAGGAGATCCACCTGTACTGATGGGTGTCATTGAGAAATGCACTGAAAGGAAAGGGTGTGGAAACAACCGGGATGTCCAACACCAGGGGACTGGTGAAATGATAGCACGTAAGAGGACATGTAAGAGGACATGAGGCGGATGCTAAATACCATGCGGAAGGCATTCCCGGCTCGTGAGGCACTGAAAGCAAGCAGTTTAACAGTAGGTTTAATGTAATCCTATTCTCCTTGTGTAGAATGAGGTGGGGATGAGGGTGTCTACCTCTCAGGGGTGTCACAGGAGTGAGCTGATTGACGTATGCCAAGTGCTTAGCAGAATCTGGAACAGTAGACCCTCCACCTCATCAGCACCACCACCTCTGCCTCTTTTAGGTACTTAGGTCCCCCATTCTGACCTCTGGGGGTCAGATGTGTTTTGTGATTCAAAATTGTTCAGATTTTAAGAAATGTATAATTATAGAATTCCCTCAGTGTGTCTGAAGCAGCAACTCACCCTGAAACCTGTTCATTTTCTGCAGCACAACCTGTGGACGTGTACATTGAGTGGAATAACCAAAGACTACAAAGAGTGTCATGTCTGTTTGAATGGGGTTATGCAGCCAGACAGATTTGCCAAAATCTTTAAAACAAAAGGAAGACAACTTCCTGTTTCTAGAGGTTTTTACCTGCTGGAATTGTGGAATCGGGACTGCAGATCTGTGTTTGTACAAACTTGGAGAAATCCTGGAAGCATTGTATTGTCACAATGCTACTGCTGAGTCATGAGATTGCAGCTTATTTTATTTATTTTATGGCAGTCTTTTGATTTTGCTATATTTTAATTTTCTGCAACAAGCATTTTTTATTTTAAATTATGTCTCAATTTCTTAAATTTTCATCTACTCAGATAATGTAACAAGACTTTAACACAAGTAGGATATTGCATTGCTCAGTGGACATCGAAAAGATTAGAATCTGCACTGGGTTCACAATCTTCCTTTGTGCTTTTAAGGAAGTATTTTTCTGGGGAAGCAGGGAGATGGAGTGGGTTTTCAAGTAATTTTCTTTTCTTTTCAAGCCTGTCCCAGCCAACACGGTCAATAGCCAGGAGGATGCATTCCTCCTAGAACTTTTATTCCTTAGCAGAAGCTTGCCCTACCTACTCTTTCCTGCTTAGGATGTTTTGATCATAAATTTAAAAATAAAATAATAAGAACAGCTGGTCGTGGTGGTGCATACCTGTAATCCCAGTGGCTTGGGAGGTTGAGGCAGGAGGATCAAAGCCAGCCTCAGCAACAGTGAGGTTCTAGTCAACTCAGTGAGACCCTGTCTCTAAATAAAATACAAAATAGGGCTGGGGATGAGGCTCAGTGGTCGAGGAACCCTGAGTTCAATCCCCAGCACTCCCCCAAAAAAGTAAAATAATAAGAACAAAAACAACAAAATGGAGAAAAAATAGTGACTGTGTTGGGGGGTGGGAATGGAGGGATCTGTGTGGCCAGGGAATGAAGGAAAAGGGTAGCACTGAGGCAAAGGTTCTTCCCAACCCACCAGGAGGGAGAAGAGGAACTGGGGAAAGGCCAGAGGTGAAGAAGCAGGGAGGAGTGAACTGCTGTAAGAGCCAGGAAGCAGACAGCATTGGGCAAAGCTGTGGTCAGATGTGGCAAGGAGAGGCGGGCTGAGAAGGGAAGTGTCACTGCCCAAAGACTGAGGTACCCCTGCTGAGGTGCAGAAGGCTCCTGCGCAGCTCAAGGAGGGCCACTAGAAAGGATTTATAAACACCTCTCTACCGGATGTATGTAGTTATGATGTATTTTGCAGCATCAACCTTGATGGACATGGATTGGCTAATTATGAAGGACTTCCCCCACAAGAGGAGACTTGGAGAGGGGAGTGCCCCCAAGCCATAGAACTCACAGAAGAAGGGGGTGGGATGGACTTGTAGAAAATCTACGTAAAAAAGAAGGCGTTTTTGTTTGTTTTTTGGTACCAGGGATTGATCCCAGGGGTGCTTAACCACTTAGCCACATTCCCAGCCCTTTTCATTTATTATTATTATTATTATTATGATGATGATGATGATGATGATGATGATGATGATGATGTACTGGGGATTGAACTTGACACTGAGCCACATCCCCAGCCCTATTTTGTATTTTATTTAGAGACAGGGTCTCACTGAGTTGCTTAGCACCTCGCCGTTGCTGGGGCTGACTTTGAACTTGTGATCTTTCTGCCTCAGCCTCCTGAGAGGCTGGGATTATGGGCCTGCACCACTGCACCCGGCACAAAAGGAGTTTTTGGTTAGGTAAGTTAAGTGTATATTGAAGGATGCTGAGAGGTACCGAATGCCAGGTGAAGAGGGCATCATGTGCCCACAGGATTTAAAGCCCAAGTGGCTTGCCTGGAGCCCTGCTGTTAGGAGTCCAGAGGCTGTCGGAGGAGAGGCAGAGGAGTGAGAGCCCAAGAGGAAGAAAGCCCTTCAGAGAAGGTTCCTGGAGGCCACAGCTCCCTCACAGCTCAGAGGAGTCCCACAGCCCAGTCAAGCCCTCAGCTGCCCAGGAGAGAAACCTAGGATCTCTTACCCAATTACTGAGCAAAGGATGGTCCATATGAGAATTCAGGCCCACCTAAATGGTCAGTCCCTGGAGGCCTTGGAACTCCAGAGGGGAAAGACTGAATGAAGGTCAGAGCAGCCCCAATGTAAGTGCATATGTGTGGGGGGGGAAGAGAGGGAGGGGTGTGTGACGTGTGACAGGGGAGTGGCTCTTACACTAGGCCATGCAGAGCCCTGAACCGAGGTGTCTACAGCTAACACGGAAGTCTCTTCTGCAAGCAGATAGAATTACCTCCACTTTATCACTTAAAAGTAAGACTTTTTTTTTCATGAGAAAAGCTAAAGAGGAAAGTTATCCATTATCTTTGTTTTACATTTGTTTTCTTTTAGTCTCTTTTTCTGTGACAATATTGATCAATGATATATCAGTTTATTATTATTGTTATAATTAACATTTCTTGTGTGCTTACCAGAGCCAGGCAACTACCTGTTCTAAACTCCTTATAGATACTGACCTATGCAATTTTCAGAATTCTTTGGTCTCCATCACTACTTGTTTATTCTAGAATCTGAGTGTAAGAATCTACCTCATTAGTAGTAGATATTATTTAAATATGTTTTTATTTGATATGTCCATATATACACTATATATTTATTTAATGTATCAATATTCCAGAGTATTAAAAAAATGCTGCCTAGGAGCTCCATCCCATAATTGAAAGTAAATAAACATTCCTATCATTTTCTCAAGTTCTACCTCTTCTATTCCTCTGTTCAGGCATCTATCCATTTATTTAGCCAACATTTTTTGATCACCTATGTGCCAGGCCTGGGCCAGGTAGAGGGGATCCAACATAAGGCATAGAGCCTGGGCCCCCCGGAGCTCTGCGTCCTAGAGAGACAGGCAACAGAATTCACCAGAGTGGACAAGGGAAAGGCAGAGCAAGGTGGGAGAGAGGAGCTGGGCGAGCTGCCAAGACTGAAGACCTCTGACCTGAGTCCTGGGGAAAGGATGGAGGGCACCACAGCATAGGCAGCAGTGTCTGCAGGGGCATGTTCAAGGGGGCTACAGATCCATCTCAAGTGGATGGTGGTTTTTGGTGGCGGGAGGGGACTGGAGAGAGGATGATGGGGAAGGGAAAAGGAATAGCACTGAGGAGCTAAGGATTCCAATGGCTCATGGGGGTTCATTGAGGGAGTTTAAATAGGCAGAGGATAGGCAGGTTTATGTTTTGGAAAGACCATTGTGGTGGAGCAAAGATCAGAGGAACCAAGACTTGAAGGAGGGAGACTGATTAGGATCCAGAGGAAAGAGGACATGGGGTATGGATGGGTAAAAGGGAATGCCATCCCTTCATTCAGAAGCAGCAAGAAAGTCATATCCATTGGAAACTGTCTTAGTCCATTCCTGCTGCTATAACAAAATGCCTCAGACTGGATAATTTATAAAAAATGGAAATTTATTTTCTCGTAATTCTGGAGGCTGGAAAATCCCAAGATCAAAGTGTTGGCAGATTCAGTGTTTGTGAGGGCTGCTCTCTGTTTTCAGGATGGAGCCTTGAATACTGTGTCCTCACATGCAGAAGGCAGAAGGGCAAAAAAGGACTGAACAATGGTTGAAGCATCTTTTATACAGGACTTAATCCCATTCACTAGGGTTCCACCCTCATGACTTCCCCAAATCTCCACCTCTTTAATTTGGACACATTGGTGATTAAGTTTCAACACCTGAATTTTAAAGGGGATATAAACATTTAGCCATAGTAGATATGGAGACTGGATCTAGGTGCTGAAGAAGGGGAAGGAAGAGAAGAAGATCCAGGCTTTTGGTTGGTCAATGAGTGGACAGTAGGTGGGTGGCAGTACTCTACACCAAGAAGGGGACCATTGGAACTAGTTTGTAGATTATAGTTTTGTAAATGTTAGTTTTTAAGTATCTAGACAATAGTTGGAGGTTTGTCTCTGAAATTTATGAGAGAAAATCAATCGGGATGATGGAATTTGGAATCGGCAGCATCTGCATGGTAATTAAATATGGAAGAGATGATAGTGAACGGAGAGAGAAACAGACCTGAGAAGAAACTCTGGGAAGCACCAAAGTAATGGGGTAGGCAACAGAAGATGGTCCATGGAGACAGAATGAGCCCAAAAGGGGTTGGAGAAAAACCAGGAGAGATGATAGCCCAGAAGTCAGAGGGAAGAGAGGCAGACACCAAAAGTAACAGATCAACAGAGTGATACCACTGAGCTGTGAAGTTGAAGAGAAGGAAGGTGGGAGATTGAAAATGTTTAAATAATAGTGGGATGAAGTATCTGGGGGAATTGTTGAAGACAGAGGAGACACAAAGCCCACCAAATGTCTTGTTTGGTGATTTTGATGATGGTTTATTAATCTCTTACTATATGTCCCCCCCCAACTTTTTTTTTGTGGTACCAGGGATTGAACTCAGGGGCACTTAACCACTGAGCAACATCCTCAGCCCTTTTTGTATTTTATTTAGAGACAGAGTCTTGATGAGTTGCTTAGGGCCTCACTAAGTCGCTGAGGCTGCCTTTGAACTAGTGATCCTCCTGCCTCAGCCTCCCAAGCTGCTGGGATTACAGGCATGTGCCACCGCACCTGGCTTAATCTCTTACTACATGTCAGATACTGTTTTAGTCTGCTTTTTCACTGCTGTGACCAAAAGACCTGACAAGAACAATTTTAGAGGAGGAAAAGTTTATTTTAGGGCTCAGAGTTTCAGAGGTCTTAGTCCATAGAAGGCTGGCTCCATTCCTCAAGGTTCTAGGTGAACATCATGGTGGGAGAGTGTTGCAGAGGGAAGCAGCTTACATCTTGATCAGGAAGCAGAGAGTGAGTATCTACTCTCCAGATACAAAATATATACCCCAAAGTCATGCCCTAATTCTCACTTCCTCCAGCCACACCATACTACTTCAATTACCATTCAGTTAATGGTTAATCAGGGATTAATTCACTGATTAGGTTAAGGCTATGACCCAATCATTTTTCCTCCAAACCTTCTTACATTGTCTCACGTGAAGGCACCACATCTGAACCATAACAGAGTTCCCCTCACCCTGGACAGTCTATATACCTGAAAGGCATGCCCCCAATGACCCACCTCCTCCAACCACAGTCTTCCTGCCTACAGTTACCCCCAGTTAATCCCTATCAGGGAATCAATTCATTGATTAGGTTGAGGTGCTTATAACCTGATCATTTCACCTCTAAACATTTTTGCATTGTCTCACACCTGAGCTTTTAGGGGACCACTCATATCTAAAACATAACAAACCATGCTATGGTTTTGGGTGGTTTACAAAAGCTTTTCATTATGGAAATTGCTATATAAGCACAAAAAAAGCACAATGAAATCTCATATTTTCATCCTCCAATTTAATAAATATCAACATTTTGCCAATCTTGTTTAATCTACAAAGGAAACCAAAAATGAATTGGGCCAAGAGATGGGCTATTTCATTTAAAAAATAAATTGTCTAGGTCATAAAACACATCTCAATATACTTAAAATAATAGACAAAGTATCTCAAACCACAAACAAAGTATTCTCAGACCACAATGGAGTAAACTAGAAATCATTAACTGAAAGACAGTTGGAAAATTCCAACATGGACATTAAATAATATGCTTCTAAATAGCACATAGATTGAAAAAGAGGCCTCAAGAGAAATCTAAAAATATTTTAATTAAATGGAAATGAAAATACAACAACAAAGTTTATGAGATATAGCATCAACGATGTTTAGAGGAAAAATTACAGCATTGTATGTATACATTAGAAAAGAAGAAGGATCTAAAATTAATAGTCTAAGCTTCCAATTTAGGAAAGTATAGAAAGAAGTATAATCTCAAAGCAATCAGAAGAAGAAATAATAAAAATTAGAGCAGAAATCAATGAAATTTAAAACAGTAAAGAATCATCAATGAAACCAGAAGTCAGTTCTTTGAAAAAAATTAATACAATTGACAAACTTCTGCCAGACTAAGAAAGAAAAATAAAGATACAACATATATTACTAATATCAGAAATGAAAGAGGAGCTATCAGGATTGATCTCATCGACATTAAATGAATAATAAAAGAATGTAATAGAGAAACAAGATGTATCCCATTTGTTTACAATAAAAATAAATTAAAAAAATAATAAAAGGATGTTATGAACAAACTCCAGGCCCACATATTTGATAATTAGGATGAAATGGATACTTCCTTGAAAGATACAAACTATTAAATCTCACACTAGGAGATATGGAAAACCCACATGGGCATATGTGCACTGAAGACATTGAATCAAGCATTAATAACCTTCCAAAATAGAAAGCATCAGCTCAGCAGGGTTCACTGGTGAATTTTACTGCACACTTAACAAAGAAATCATATGAATCTTCTAAAATCTCTAAAGGAAAAGAGAAGCAGGAAGAACACTTCATAACTCTTTCTGTGAAGTCAGCATTACCCTAATACTAAAATCAGACAGAGGAAGGAAAACTACCAATCGATACCGCTCATGAACATAGATGCAAGCATCCTCAATAGAGCAAATTGATCCAACAATGTAGCAAAAGAATTATATACCATGGTGAAATGGTATTCCAGGTATGCATGGCTAGTTCAACATTCAAAAAATCAAATGTCATCCATCACATATCAGGCCAAAGAAGAAAACCCATGTGATCAGATCAAAAGGTGCAGAAAAAACATTTGAGAAAATCCAGTATTTATTCATTATAACACCATCTGCAGGGGCTGGGGTTGTGGCTTAGTGGTAGAGCGCTTGCCTGGCATGTGTGAGGCACTGGGTTCCATTCTCAGCACCGCATGTAATAAATAAACGAATAAAATAAAGGTCTATCAACATCTAAAAAATATTAAAAAAAAAAAAAAATACCATCTGCAGACTTAGAGGAAAATTCCTCAACTTGGTAAAGAACTAAAGAACACAAACCCCTCCAGCTGACATTATGCGAAACTGATAAACTGGATGCTTCTCCTCTGAGACCAGTTCTCCTTTTTTTTTTTTTTTTTGTTATTAAAAAGTTTATTTAACAAAAAGTTTAATATGAAAATGTACATGACCCGATTTTTATGTCATAGTTAAACAGGCCCTCTGGAAACGGGACATGGATTTCTGTGCTGAATATTCATTATTTATACTCGTTCCAAGGCTTCTAACATGATGATACTATTTCCTCGTATTACCACCATTCCAATATTGTTCTGTTGCCCACTAGTTGCCATCTCCACACATTCGTCTATCACAAGATTCATAAAGGGGTCAAATCCCCGCAATATTCCTTGGACATGTCTGCCACCATTTAATTTCAATGATAACTTCTTGTCCATAAATTTTTTCAGCTGGGGGTGGGGGTGAGCTTTGCTCATGCTGTCTACTCCGCAGGCTCAGAGATGCTTTGAAATGGAATTGGCGGCCTCCTCCACCCCAGTTCTTCTTTCACCTCTCAGGTTCAACATTGTAACAGAAGCACTAGCAATTCAAAAAGATAAGAGAAGGAAATAAAAGGTGTACAGATTGGTAAGGAAGAAATAAAACTGTCTTTGTTCATAGATGACATGATTGTGTAGAAAATCTCAAGAACCTGACAACGACAAAACCCTCCTGGAATTAACGAGCTATTACAGCAAGATTGAAAGGTACAAGCCTAGTGTGAAGAAAAAAGAGAGAGAGAGAGAAGGGGGTGTAATCTAATCTGACATATGCTTAGGTGTAAATATAACAAGATCTCTATGAGGAAAACTGCAAAGCCCTGAGGAAAGAAATTGAAGATCTAAATAAATGGATATATTCCACATTTATGGAGCAGAAGACCCAAAATTAAGATATCAATCCTTGCCTACTTGATCTTTAGGTTCAATTCAAATCAATCCCAATCAAAATTACAGTTGATCCTAAAATTTATACAGAGAGGGAAAAGACCCAGAAGAGCCAGTTCAATAGGGAACTCGGAAGTCAGTTGAAGACTGACACTAGCTGACTTTAAAACTTACTCTAAAACTGCAATAATCAAGACAGAGTAGTATTGACAAATTAATAGACAAACAGATCAATGGGACAGAACAGAGTCCAGACACAGACCCACGTTAACACAGTCAGCTGATCTTTGACAAAGGAGAAAAGGCGATTCAAAGGAAAGGCGAGTTTCTTAAATGAGTGGTGATGGAAAACTGAATTGTCAATAGCAAAAGCACGTAAAAAACAATCAAAAAGCCCAAACTACCAATTTAAGTGCACACATTACTTTTTCCAAAACTTAACTTAAAATGGGTCAGAGATCTAAATATAAAATTCAAAACTCTAAAAATTTTAGAAGATAACAGGAGAAAATCTAGGTTACGTTGGGTTTGGTTGTAACTTTTTTACATATGACATTAATAGCACAAGTTGTTTTAGTTAAAGAAAATACTGATGAGTTGATAACTTTGACTTTATTAACATTAACACTTGTGCTCTGCAAAAGACACTGTTCAGGGAATAAAAAGACAAGCCATGGTTTAGGAGGAAATATTTGCAAAACACTTATCTGATATAAAGGACTTGTGTCCAAAATATACAAGGAACTTTAAAAACTCAACAGTAAGAAAATAACCTGATTAGCTAGGTATGGTGGTGCATACCTGTAATCACAGCTACTCAGAAGGCTGAGGCAGGAGGATAGTGTGTTCAAGGGCAGCTTCAGCAACTTAGTGAGACCCTGTCTCAAAATAAAAAATAGAAAGGACTGGGAATGTAGCTCAGTGGTAGAGCACCCCTGGGTTTAATCCCCAGTACTGCAAAAATAAAAGAAGGGGGAAAAGAAAAAGAAAAAAACCCCAAACTGATTAAAAATAGATGTGAAGTGGTATAAGCCTATAATCCCAGCTACTTGGGAGGCTGAGGCAAGAGGATTTCAAGTTCAAGACCAGTCTCAGCAATTTAGTGAGACTCTGTATCAAAATCAAAAATAAAAATATAAAGGACTTGGGGTGTAGCTTAGTGGCAAAGCACCCCCACTGGGTTCAATTTCTAGTACCACACACATACAAGGATGAGCTTCGGTAGGTGAACAAATTAACAGACTGCAGCATTTCCATGCAGCAGAATGTTGGGAGCCATTGAGGTAGAGAAGAAATGAGCTCTGAAGCCATGGAAAGACTTGAAAGAACCTCAAATGCATATTGCTAAGTGAAAGAAGCCAGTCAGAAAAGACTACAATACTGTACTGGGAACAGGAAAACTGTAGAGATAATAAAGAGATGAATGATTGCCAGGAGATGAATAAGCATGGAGGGGTGAAGGGTGAGTGTGCTGAAGTGACTGATAAATGCTACTATGGGACACACATGACATTGTGCAGATGCTAGAACCCTCAGGAACTGAATGGAAACTATGGACTTTAATTAATGGTAAGTCACTAATATTGGTCTATTAATTGTAGCAAATGTACTACATACACTAATGCAGTGTTACTAATTGGAGAAACTGTGTGTGTGTGTGTGTGTGTGTGTGTGTGTGTGTGTGTGTGTGGTGGGGTAGAGAGGATATGGAAACTCTCCGTACTATTTGCTCAATTTTTCCATAAGTCTGAAAGTGTTTCAAAAATATATTAACTAAAAAATACACAGCTGGGTGTGGGGGTCCTCTCTCCCATGTCCCACATGGAGGAGAAAAGTGTTAACTGCCGAAGGAAGATGTGGGCGGTTTTTCTATTACCCAAAAAACTTATCTGCTCAATAAACACACAAGAGCCAATACTCTTTTTATGAGAGGGGGGTGTGACAGGTCTGGCCATACCAGCTCTGGCCTCTTACAACAACTGAGTCGCCCAACTCTCTTTTATTTATAATACACAGGTGAAGGGGGCAAGGACCAGGAGGAGCTTCTTCTGTGATGGTCAGGATAGGGTGGGGTTAGGGGAGTCATCCTCTTAGGGGGAAAATTCCAGGAGACAGGGAACCACTCCCACCACAGCGCCACATGCATCCCAGCAGTTTCTAGAAGCCAGGCCTCTGTATCCCATGGCTCAACCTAGTCTGATTCTGCTAAATAAGGATGGCTTCCCACAGCTGGGGATGTTACTTAGTGGCAGAGCACTTGCCTACTACGCACAAAGCCCTGGGTTTGATCCCCAGTACTGCAAACACACACACACACACACACACACACACACACACACACACACACCCCAAAATGCCTGAGGATAACCAATTAACAACATCATCAACAACAACAAAAAGAAGGAGGTGAGGGAGGGCTCATCTTCCTAGATGTGGCTGAGACTGATTAGTTGTACATTCAATATCCAGCAACTGAAGGACTTTACTTCCCTGCTTCCCTTTCAGATAGGGGTATAAATAAACCTGTTTCTGTGGAACTCCCAGAAAAGGTCTCAAAAAGGAGGTCAGATGACTGTCATGTGTCCTTTCATCCCTTCCCTACTCCATTTGCTTCCTATCCAGAATAAAGGATATATGACTGGAGCTTCAGCAACCTTTGTGGAGCATGAGGAACATGTTATCATGGGGGTGAAGCAATTGATAAGGATGGCTGACCCAATGCTACAGGAAGCCTGTGTCGCAGAACTGGGGATTGAATACAGAGGAGCGCTACCACTGAGCTACATCCTCATTGTCTCCACGTGGATCCTGGGATTACTGTATTATACTTTTTTACATGAAAGAAATGAATTTCGTTCTTTTTTAAACTTCTGTTATTTGCATTCACGTTACCATTAAACACAATTCCAACCTTATATACCAGGTAACAAAACTTACTGTTATGATAGTAAAAACCATATGGGTAGCGCAGGAATAAGCAATACAAGCATAACCTAATAAAGAGTCCAAAAGCAAATTCAAATGGAATCTAATGTAAATAAAAATGCCATTTCATTTGGAGGGGGAAAGAGGGTTTACTTAATATATGACGCTAACAGAACTGACAATCCATCTGGAAGAAAACACAGTCACACTTCTAGCCCGCTTCACATGCAAAAATAAACTCCAGACAGATTTAAAGTCCAAATATAAAATATAAAAATATTAGACAAATTCAGGAATTATTTGTAAAATTTAGAAGACCCTGAAGCAAAAGATAAAACCCAGAAATCCTAAGCACCATCATTTAAAAAAAAAATCAGCATCACTTCTTAAAAATGAACATATTTTTTGTGTAGTGAAAGTAACTATAAACAAAATTGAAGGACAAATGATGGAATGAATACTTAAGATAGACATGACAGAGGGTGAAAATTGCCAATGTACCTTAGTTCCTATAGACCAATAATAATAATAATAATAATAAAGACAATCCAATTAAAATTTGGCAAAGCATATCAATAGACACTTCCAGAAAAAAATGCAAATCATAGGCAATACGAAAATATTCTGTCTCACTGATAGTCAAAGAAATGCCAATTAGCACAATCATGAGTCTAGCATTTTTGGTCCATCAGATTGGCAAAAAAAAAAAAAAAAAAAAAAAAAATATATATATATATATATATATATATATATATATATATGTGGGTGAGATTATTGATATGGGGATGTAGTGTGAATTTCTACAGCCTCTTTGGAAAGCATTATGATACTATGTACCTTTACATGCACATATCCTTTGATCCAGCAATATTTTTTTTTTGCAATCTATTTTACAGAAAGAATAGCGCCAATGCATAAAGAAATATGTTCAAGGAATTTTTTTGTAACATAGCTTTGTAAGGAACAAAAAGATGCCCTTAACCTGAAGAAAAATAAGTAACTTAACTTGCATCGGTAGAGAATTGGTATGTTATGGCACATTATACTATGGAGTATTCAGAAGCATTTAAAAGAATGAGATTTATGTGTATTGGCCTAGAAGCTTTGGATTAATGGACTTTTTGTTGTTATTCTTAAGTGTCCACTTGAGGACTATATTAAGAGAAGTAGAAAAAATTTGCATTTCATCTCTATGCAAAAAGTCACTTATGAAGCTCGAATTAAATGGCACCATATTTCTGACTTACGCCTGTGATGCTTCAGCATTCCTCTGAGTGGCACCTGAGGTGCTGGCCACTGGGCTAGCAAAGCACTTGGATGCTTCTGACATCAGTGGAACCATTCCTTTTGGGCCAGTCCTCCCACAGCCGGCTCGATGCACTGTGGACAAAACAAAAACAAAACAAAAATACATATCCCCTGAAGGCACTGGAGAGCCACTAAAAGTACTCGGACACTGGAGGAGTTGGCACTTAGAAGGAAAGAACTCTGAGTTTCTCAGTTTTATAGCTTTTTGCCAGAGAGCAGGCCCAGTCAGTGCTGTGTGGGCAGCTGGAATTCAGATAGGTCCTACACAGTCTACTTATGCTGAAGAATCAACAGATGCAGCAGCTGGAAAGGAGGGAGGTTATCTCAGAGAGGAGAGAGTAAGAGAGGGCTCCAAACTCTGCATAAATTCTGTCTAAACCCCTGGTGCATCTGAACCAGACTGTGCAGGGAAGTTTGCAAGTCTCCCACTAAAGTTGGAAAGAACTAGAGAGAAAGTTCTGCTGCTGCCCACCACAGTGGAGAACTTGGAGTTTGCCATTTGAGTTCAGACAAAATAACTCTCTGCTTAAAGAAAACTTTTTAGAGGCTTAACAGAATCTAACATCTCCACAAGTATCATTTATACTGTCCAGGACACAATCCAATATTACCAAGTCATCTTGGTCCAATTAACATTATACTCCAAACTGCAGAATACATATCCTTTTCAAGTGCACATCCACCCAAATAGATCATAATATTAAAGACCATAAAACAAATATAAATACATTTTAAAAACTGAAATTATACAGTCTGCTTTCTGACCTTAATGGAATTAAGTTAGAAATCAATAGCAATAATATGTTTTTTAAAAAATCAAAATAGTGGCTGGGTGTGGTGGTATGCCCACACCTGGAATTCCAGCGGCTCAGGAGGCTGAGGCAGGAGGATCGCAAGTTCAAAGCCATCCTCAGCAGAAGCAAGGTGCTAAGCAACTCGGTGAGACCCTGTTTCTAAATAAAATACAAAATAGGGGTGGGGATGTGGCTCAGTGCACCTGAGTTCAATCCCCAATAACTGTTCCCCCACAAAAAACTCAGAGTAGGACTGGGGATATAGCTCAATTGGTAGAGTGCTTGCCCCATTAGCACAAGGCCCTGGATTTAATCCCCAGCACTGAAAAAAAAAAAAAAATCAGAATAGTTGGAGATTAACTTACTTTTACATAACCCATGGCTCAAAGCAGTAATTATAGGAGATATTAGAGAGTATTTTGAACTAAATTACAATTAAAATACAGCATTTGAAAATGCTTATATTAGGAAGGTGAAAGGAATAAAATCAATGGCTGAAAGTTCAATCTTAGGAAGTTAGATAAAAATGAACCCAAAATAAGTAGAAGAAAGGGGGAAATAACAAAGATGAGGGCACAAGTCAATGAAGGAGAACACAAACAATAGAAGAAGTAACAAAACTAAACACGGGTTCTTTGGGCAGACCAACAAAATAGACACACATCTAATACCCATCTAGAGTAATAGAGACAGACAGAAGGACGGGAAGGGGGAAGGAGACAAATTACCAATATAAAAAATGAAAACGGGGCTACCATTACAAATTCTACAGACTTTAAAAAAGATGATAATGAAATACTAGAAATAACTTCATGTCAAGAAACCTAAAAACAGATGAGATGGACCAATTTTTTTGGAAAATTCAACTTATTAATATGAACACAAGATAAAATGTAAAATATGAATAGTTTTATATCTACCAGGGAAATTAAACTTTCTAGCAAAACCACATAAAGAAAATTATTTGGGTCTACATAGTTTTACTGGTAAATTCTATCAAAAAAGTTAAGAAAGGAATCACATTGGTCTTTTGCTATCAGAAAACAGGAGAACTACTTCCAAACTGGTTTTATAAGACTAGATTAACTCTGATACCAAAACTGAAAAAAGACATTACAAAAAGCAAAATTACTGAGCAATATCCCCCATGAATGCAGGTACAAGAATCCTTAACCAAATATTAGTAAATCAACAATGTACTGAAAGGATGGTCAGTCAAGACCAAGTGAGGCTTATCCCAGGGTTTCAAGGTTGAGTTCACTCTCAGGGAGATGGTGATGGATTTATGGGGAAAAAAACTAAAAAAATCAAAGCACTAGGAGAAAAAGAATTTACGATCAGGGAAAAGAATAGGTGGCAGGACACAGTAAACAGGCACCAGACAGAGGATCAGGAGAAGGGTTCTGGTCCTGGTTCTGCCCCCAACTCCAAGTATGATGTGCCTTTGGCCCCATTGTCCTCAGTCCACACACATCCACTAACGGCCTCTTAGGGTCTTTTCCAACTCTAATGCTCTAAGATCTGAGGCCAAGTCCTGACATTTTGGTCACAGCTGCCTAGACTTTCTGCTTCAGTACCTCAAAAGACAGAAGTAGAGAATGTGCAAGATATGCTCTCATGCACAAAGTCACCACCTGCACATGACTTGAAGTGCTAAGGATTCATGGGTGGCCCCACCTGAGAGCACCCTGTGTCCTCAGGAAGAACTTTTAAATTAACTTTCTGTAGTGTGTCCAATTTGCTATTGAACTAAGGAAGGATCATGGGCTTTGGGCTCAGACTGATCCAGGTTTGGGTTATGGTTCTACCACTGGTCAAATGACCCTGGAAAAATTATCTAACATCATTGGCTCTCAGTATCTTCATCTGTGAAGTGGCTATAATACCTATGATGCAGAATTATGATGAGAATTAAGTGAGGCAGCATTAAAAAGTTTGTGGATTATTGTTGACCCTCAATAAATGTTAACTCCCATTCCCTTATCAGTAAAAACTTAGGTGTGGCTTTCTATAGCAGAGCACCCCAAAAATCATACTCAAAAAGACAGATCTGTATTTACTTCTGGCTTATGTAAAAAAAGTCAGAGGTTTGAAAACTAGAGTTAGTCTAGGAGCTCTGTGGTGAGAAGGGAATTAGACTTTTTTTGACTATACCATCCTTAGTATATGGTTTCCATTCATATGGTCACTTCATAATCCAAAAGGGCTGCTGGACCTCCATCTATTCCATTCACATTCCAGGCAGAATCTACTAGAAAGGGAGAAAGGAAAAAAGTTCTCTGCCAGCAGAGTTAAGCATCTGATAAAGAACTTTCCTGGACACACCACTGAATGATTTGTATTTATATCTTATTAGCCTCTAATTGGCAAGAGAGGTTGGAGAATGGAATATTAGAGGGATACATTGCTATCTCCAAATAATATTTGGATTCTATTACTAAGAAACAAAGGGAGAATTGAAATTGAGTGGGCAACCAGTTATCTCTGTGACATTCCTTTTTCTTGTTACTATCATTAATTTGGGATTGGGGGTCATAACACCACCATAACACTATTGGCAGAGCTTCTGAATTACAATCCATGATGGAGGAGGCAGGTTTTGTGCAATGTATGGATTTGAGTTCAAAATCCAGCATTAATGCTTCCTAAGCAAGTGGTCCAGGTTCAGAAAAATTACCTTATTGGAATCAAATATCAAGCTCAGGTCTCTAAATTTGAAACCTAGGGCCTGAAAATTAGCACTGCTGTTGCTTAAAATGGCCCAAGAACAGCCCCCTGAACTATGGCAGAACCATAGCCATTTTGGCCATTTGAATTTGGGCCCAGACAGTCTGGCTCCAGATCCCACATGGCTATCTTCTAGGTTTGGTTTAAATGAGCAGCAGGCCCTGCTGTGACTGAAGGGTCATATAAGTCATCAATAGAAAAAAATGGTCACATTCTTGCAAGAGGGCTAGGCCTAACGGTTTTATTTGCAAAACTACTTGCTCCTAAAAAGCTACAAATGCCCCCAAATTGCCTGCATTGGTTTTTTAAAAAAATATTTGTAGTTGTAGATGGACACAGTACTTTTATTTTCATTTGGTGCTAAGGATCAAACTCGGGGTGTCGCACATGCAAGGCAAGGAAGCACTTCACCACTGAGCCACAACCCCAGCCCCTGCATTGGTTTTTTTTTTAATTTCTTTTTTGGTTGTAGGTGGACACAATATCTCTATTTTATACTTATGTGGTGCTGAGGATTGAATCCAGGGCCTCATGCATGCTAAGCGAGCACTCTACCACTGAGCCACAACCCCAACCCCTGCATTGGGTTTTAATGCCATGTCCTACGGGTTGAGCTAAAACTGGATTAGGTAGAAAGTGCTTTATAAATCCAAGGTGATGACAGATGAAACCAGGCACCTGGTACCCAGATCCTTTTCCCTGTTCCCAATGATGTTCCTCTACTTATTCTATGTAGTCCTGTCTTCACTCTCCACCACATGAACATGACTGGGTCCAGATGAACATGAGTAGGTCTCCTTGATCTCTGGAACAAAGTGAAGAACAAGTCCTTCACATAAAGAAGGTGGGTCCTGTACAATTCACTTTACTTGCACATTAGCATTTTCATCTCTAAAGTGAGAAGGTTGGACTTAATTTAAAAACAAACAGCTAGGCTAGGCCCAGTGCGCCTGTAATAAGGCAGCTTGGGAGGCTGAGGCAGGAGGATCGTGAGTTCAAAGCCAGCCTTAGCAGCTTAGTGAAGCCCTAAACAACTTAGTGAGAACTTGTCTCAAAATAAAATGTTAAAAGTGTTGGGGATGTGGCTCAGTGGTTAAGCACCCCTGGGTTTAATTCCTGGTACCAAAAACAAAGCAACAACAGCAAACAAAACAAAACAAATTCAAAGAGCTAACACTACTGAATTCTCACTGTGTGCTGAGACCCATGCCCAGGGTGGGGGATGGGTGATGAAAGACACATAGCTCTGTCCTCAGGGGCTGCCGGTGTAGAGGTGCTGACAGGGAAGCTAGGCAGGGAGGAAGGGCAGGCTGGGGGTCCTTCCAGGAAGGGCCCTTTCTTGATGTGGGTGTTTTGTGAGAGCAGGCCAATCCTGGCAGAGAAGGAGATCTTCACTGGGGACAAAGAACGATTATCATCTTGCCTGCCTGGCATGGAAGTGATGCCAACACAGGCTAGTGGTGACTTATGTCACCCTTCAGGTCACAGTAGGGACTGCTGTTCATTTATACCTAATCTAGCAGGCAGAAACTTGGGCTCTGGAGCCAGGCCATCTGGATTCAAACTCGGCTCTGCTGTCACTAACTGTGTTCCCTTGGGCAAAAGGTATTTCACCTCTTTATCCATAAGATGAATATACTATTAGAGCCTTTCTCATAGGAGAGTTAAAAGAATTAGAATGGATTAAGAGCATCCACTATAGCACTGTTCTCTACCTCCATCTTTTATCCCAGGGAAAAGACTCTGGTTCCCAGACCTGAGTGTATGAAAAAGAAAACTTGAAGATATAAGAAACAGGGATTTCCTCCCTGTTCCTTAGATTATAGGTGTCCACATCTCTGCCTCCTGTTTGCCATGCTGATGGGACTGCAGGGGAACAGCCAAGTCCAGGTTCTTCATCCCTTTTCAAGCCCATTACATGGGGCCATTCAGAGGGCAAGTGCACCCTCGCTGGGCCCCACATTTTGCAAAGCCAAAGGGAGGTGCAGAACCAGACACAACTTCCCTCACCTCCTATACAAAGAACCAGGGGAGATTGCATCAGGGGCTAGTAATGTCTCCCATCCAGGGAGTGTTGGCTTCTGCGTCCTTTTCCCAGTCAAATTCCAAAGATCAGTGCTGCTCAGTAGTGAGAGCAGTATAGATTCCTGATCCAGCACCCAAGACCTTACCCACAATTGGCAGATAACCTATAACAGTTGGAGCAAGTATAGGGGCATCCCTTAGGTTAAAGTTGTCCAGATTCTCTTGGTTAGGGGACAGGAAGGGGCCCTCACTCCCTAACATCTAGAGCTGGAAGAAAGGACCATGCAACTGAACGCTGGGGACATTGGGCGAGTGGCCTCAAATGCACCTCAGTGGAAATGACTCCAATAGGAATGGCAGGATGGCCAGCTCTGGAGGCTTGTGAAGAGTGAGGGAGGCTCTAGAGAGAGGGAGAGCCTGGAAGGCCAGGTTCAAGCCCTGGCATTATCTAAGCTGGGATACTTTCACTGTGCACATGAGGAAACAGGGCTTTTGGAGTTACAACTTGCCCAAGGCCCTACTGTGTTTAGTGGAGGGCTAAGATAAGACTCTGGTCCTCTGGTGTGTCAGTCCAGATCTCCAACCTGCTCCAAGTCGCCTTCCTCATGGTGCCTCCCTCTTTCTATCACCAAGCAGTCTGGCTTCCATTGCTCCAGTTTGCACTGCTAAGCATTACTGTGACCTCAGGGGCCTGTGGTTTTGCTATCTGATGGCATTGTTCCAGGCTTTTATGGCAATTCCCATTACAGGTAACCTTCCTCAAAGTCCTCCTTCCTGGGCTTCCTGGACATTCGATCCCACCTCTCAACCTACTTTCCCTTTGCAAACTCTTCAATCTTTGGTCCCTAAGCATGCTCCTTCCCCATGGCTCTGTCCTTGAAGCCAGGCTCTTGCTCTTTTTTTTTTTTTTTTTTTGCGGTGCTGGGGATTGAACCCAGGGCCTTGTGCTTGCAAGGCAAGCACTCTACCAACTGAGCTATATCCCCAGCCCCAGGCTCTTGCTCTTTATTTCCTTTCCTGTCTACTCATGCAGATTCAACTCCAAGAATAACATCCCTGGCCAGGCCCTAAGCCCCCATTTCTATTTTCTGTGATGACAGACCTTCCATAGGATATCCCAATGGCACATTCAATTCAACATTTTTAAACCGAAGCTCACCATTAACCTTACCCCATGGCTTTCATTCTGTGCGGCCTATCTTTGACAGTTATATTATCATCCTCCAGACTTAGGTTTCCAAAAATTTCAGTGTCTGAAAAGTTCTTTCTATCCCTTCATCTCAAATTTAAGGATTTCCTGGTCATAACCATTCAATCATTCACTCATTCCACAAATATTTTCCAAGCATATTCTCTGACAAGAATTGGTGACAGGGGCTGGGGAGATAACTCAGTAGGTAGAATGCTTGCCTTGCAAGCAGAAGGCCCTGGGTTCGATCCCCAGCACCCAAAAAAAAAAAAAAAAAAAAAAAAAAAAAGATTTGGTGACAGGTACTGGAGGCTCCGTGGTGAAAAAGATGAATTGGATCCCGCCTTCGAGAGGCTTCTAGTCAAATAAAGGAAATACAAATTCAAATTAGTATTTGTGCAAAAATATCCATATAATTTCTACTAAAGAATAGTGTAAAACTAAAATAGTATATGATGGCTGTGGCAGTGTCTTACGAGGGCTGGAGGCCAGGGACATCCTGAAAATGGGAAATGGGATAAGGCAGCAAACTCATCTCTTCTTTAGGAATCCCAGGCTTCTGGTAGGCAGAGTACCCAAAGATGTCCACGTTCTAGTCCCTAGAACCTGTGAAGATGCTACATTGCCTAGCAACGAGGAATTAAAATTATAGATGGCATGGAGGTTGCTATTGGCTGACCTCAAAGTAGGGAGAATTTTCTGGTTAGTTAGGTGGGTTTAATCTACTCACTAGGCCCTTAAAAGTGGAAGAAGGAGATAGAAGAGAGCCAGAGGAAGAGAGATGATGACAGAAGCAGTGTCAGAGAGAAGTTACACTGTTGGCTTTGAAGATGGAGGAAGGGAGCCATGACCAAGGAAATGTGGGTGTCTTTCTGAAGCAGAAAATGCAGGGCTGTAGCTGTAGCTTAGTGGTAGAACACCTGCCTAGTATGTGTGAGATCTTGGGTTCAATCCCCAGTGCAAGTTCACACACATACACATAAGTGCAAAAACCCAAAGGACATGGATTGTCTTCTACTTGGCAGAAGGAGCTCAACCCTGCCGACTCCTTGATTTTAGTCCATTGAGACTCCTGTTGAACTACTGAATCACAGAACTGTAAGATAATAAGTTTGTGTTGGTTTAAGCCTACAAATTTGTAGTAATGTATTTTATGGATATAGCAGAAAGCTAACACACAGCCTTGTCCTGCTATTTCCGTTATTAAATTCATTTCATTTATTCCTACCTAGACTTGAACCTTCATTTACCCTCATCTCTGCTCTCTGGGTTCATCCTCTGGACCCTGAATTGTTGACTCCATGGTCATGTGTTATTCAGATCAGGTGTAGGAGCAGGCAAAGGGAGGAAGACAAGAAGGAGCAGGTGCCAGCAAGAGATATACAAGAGCCCTATCTCTGGAATCAACAGGTCTGGAATTGAATGCCTGGGAGCATTTATTTTCTGTGGAAACTTGAGCAAGGAATTGGGCCGAAGAGCAATAAATGGTACCTGGAAGAGTTTGAGGTTGTAATGCAGCATGCTTAAGGACTTTAGCATTCCGCCGTGCGTAGAGCAGCTTAGTAATTGGGAATGATAACTATCATATATTCATCATATGAGATTATATTTAACGATCGTGTGCCGTCAGGAGAACAGTTTTAAGGAATTGCAGAAGGGTCACAGGAGGGTACCCAAGGGCAACGCCAAGTCCCCAGGGCCAAGTGCCCCGCCTTCCCTTCTTCCCCTTCCTGAACCCTCCCCTTTACTGAGGGGGCAGCGGCTCAGGACAAGCCCCAAGGGATGAGGAGGTGGCTGGGACAGCTGGTGCTCTTACATAGCACCTCACCCAAAGTCCCTGGGTTCCAACAGCTCTATCCTCTCCTTTTATTCCCCTACATCCCCCGCCTCAGGCTGCTCTTTGGTGGCTGATCAGGAACCAGTTCAGTTTTCACGAGAAGTGGGGCTCAAGTGGCGCGAACCCTGCCTCCTCTCTGCCTCCGAGTAGTGGGCCGTGCAGGGAGCGGGCCAGCCGCGGGGTCCGCGTGGGTTCTCACTTCCCCTCCCCAACTGCCTCGGGTGCAGGTGCCACGGCTGAGTCCTCAGGCGGGGCGGGCCTTGTGGACACGCCCTCGTGGCGAGTCCTCGCTCCCTGTCTGGAGGAAGCGCCAGAGCAACTGCTGGTCCCGTGCGGAGCCGGGCGCCACTCCCGCCCGGCGCCCAGGGACACCACACCGACACGTCTCCACGCACCGAGTACCGAGCACCGGGCACGCTCTAAGCAGGGGATGTGAGCTGCCCGCCGCGACATGGCAGCCTCAGGTGGGTCGGTGAAAGAGCGCAGGCGCTCCCCGGAGCCTCCCAGTTCGCGCGCACCTTGTCCTCTGCTGCCTCCCTCTCGCGCCCACCCGGGCCCTTTGGGGCGCACTCCCTCTCTCGCCTGTTTGCGGGATCTGGTTTTCTATCTGTTCCCAGTTGGAAACTCTCCACCTCAACTTTCCCATGTTCCCCTTCTCAGCCAGTTGCGCGATTCTCTTCAACCCCTGACAGACCCTAGCGATGCTGGGCTTTGAAGTCTCCTTTTCTCCCTCCAGTTCAGCCTCTTGGAACTTTTGAGGGTCATTTCCCCTGTCCCACCAACTCTCTGAACCTAGAGACGAGTGAAAGAAAGGTAGAGGACTGAGTTGTCTACACCGACCGAATGCTTCTCTCAAGGTCTCATCATACCGATAGGGAGCGCTCACACAGTCCTAAGCGATGCTGGGAGATCGGAGGTAATCCTTGGACCAGTTTCCCAAGCCCCCTTCCTTTACCCATCCCAGGTTTTGCTTTTTTTGCCTGGAATTTTGTTAGGAATCTAGGAACACAATTTCTTTGACTACTTTTCCTGTGTCTTTTGCAAAACTTTGAGTATTGGGGAGAGTTGGAGATTACTGGGTAAACCTTCCCATCAGAAAGTGACAGGAGTCTTTTTTGTCTGGTCTTGGGTTCCCTTCGTGAGTGTATACACTTGACAAGTCACTCACTGAGAACTAGGAAAAGCCACATGATAGTGATAATGATCGCAGACAACTCAGAACTTTACTATGTGCTCCAGTGAATATTATACACCTACTGTGTTCTCATTGGTGACCAGGACCACCCAGTTTCTCTTCTCTACGAGTTTATGGTATTGTGGAGAAAACAGAAAGCAAACAAGGAATTACTAGATGAGAAGAGATAGAGTCACCATGTTTGCAAGCAAGTCTACTTTTATTTTCCCAGTCCGCCTTAAGATGTTTTAGTAGAGACAACATGTGAAAACAGGATGGGGGTAGGGGTAGGACGCAAATAAGCCGGGCACAGTGGGGCATGCCTGTAATCCCAACTGAGACAAGAGGATTGCGAGTTCAAAGCGAGCCTCAGCAACATTGAGGCGCTAAGCAACTCAGTGAAACCCTGTCTGTAAATAAAATACAAAATAGGGCTGGGGATGTGGCTCAGTGGTAAAGTGCCCCTGAGTTCAACCCCCAATACAAAATAATAATAATAATAATAAGACACTGTTCTTGGAGGATGTGAGCAGGTGCTGGAATGAAGAGCCAGCTCTCTCCAGATCTGGCAAGGTCTAGCCTGGTCATGGTGCTTTGGAAGCAGGAATAGAGTAGAAAAGGCCAAGGGTGAAAGTTCAGTTAGCTTTGGTGATACAGGTTTATTATTTTAGTGGGTGGGAAGTTGGCTCTTTCACTGGACTCTGGAAGTTAGAAGAAGCTGTATTGTGAGTAAGGAGCCCTGTGGTCATCACAGACTGATGGTGCAGGCATTCCATTTGAAAGCGAAAGCAGAGTTCTCAGAAGGGAGTTCATTCATTGGACATTTTATTGAATGCTTGCTGTTTCCTGGCAGTGTTCGAGGTGGCAGGTGTCCATTCAGTAA
Source organism: Sciurus carolinensis (assembly GCF_902686445.1). NCBI lineage: Eukaryota > Metazoa > Chordata > Mammalia > Rodentia > Sciuridae > Sciurus > Sciurus carolinensis. The sequence goes on along the minus strand of NC_062217.1, from coordinate 145,711,431 downwards.
ACAAAGCAGACAAAAGTCATGCTCCCCATGGAACTTACCGAGCAGGGAAGGTGGCAACCCACTTGGTACTTGATATGATACATGCTATGGAAAAACAAGAGAGGGGAAAGGAGGATGGGTCAGAATTTTAAGTAAAGTGACCAGGTTAGACCTCATGGACAAAGGGAAATCGAAGCCCACACCTGGAAAAAGAAAGGGAGGGCACCCTGTGAGGGAGAATGGTCCTGGCAAGGGGTCCGAAGGTGTTTAAGAATTAGGGAGTGGATCACGGTGGCTGGGACAGGTGGGTGATGTGGGAGGAAACAAGCCACTGAGGCACCTGCCTCCTTTCATGTCTGGGAGCAGGTCCTGGGCTGGTGTGTGCAGAAAACAGCAAATCAGGAGAGGCTTTAGGCAGAGGAGACCAAGCGAACTGCTGTCACTCATCCAGTGACCTTGAGGTGTGTGTGTGATTCCAGTGGGCGTAGCTGAAGGGTTTGAAAGAGGAGTTCAGATGGGGAATCCAGAGGTCAGAGACATCTGTAATGGTTTGAGCTGTCAGACACTCTTGCTCTCAGCATCCTCTGTGGTGAGACCAAACCAGGTGCTGCAAGTGGGAGTTAGGCCCCGGGGTCCCTGGGGAAAGCCTGAGGGCTGGAACTCATGGGAGCAGGTCACAGTGGGAAAGCAATGCCTCTTGCCAGGATGCCGTAAGCTTCGGTGTCTTCAGGGTCACCTTTCCATATGGTCACCTTATTTTAAAAATGGCTTTATTTGTATACTTTCACATGCCATACAGTTCATCCATTGAAAATGTACAATTTGGTGGTTTTAAGTGTCTTCACAGGGATATGAAGCCATCATCACCTATGATGGTCAATTTTAGAGAATTTTCATCTCCTCGAAAAGAAACTCTGTACTCTAGTTTTCTCCCCGCCCATTCTCCTCTCCTCTCCAGCTGAAGATCGACTTTGTCCCTGTATGTTTCCCTGCCCTGGACTTTCAATTGCATGTGGTCTCATCATGTGTGGTCTTTGGTGATTGGCTTCCTTCACTGGCACCATGTTTTCAAGGTTCACCCAACTGTAGCTTGTGTCATACTTAATTCCTTTCTGTGGTCGAATCCTCTGGTCTTCTTAAATTCCCTTCCATTGAAGGGTAAGCATTGGTCTTTTATTTTCTGAAAGACATGTTTGCTTATTGCAATTCTGGAGGATCTTGACTCCTTGTCCCTGAAGGAAACTTGGGGAACCAGATTAAACGAAATTGTTCTCTAGGCCCTGATGTATCTTGTGTGTTGACCAGTGAGAGAGGAGGGAGGCTGTGACTTTCCAAGTGATAGGTCTGTGGCAGGTGAAGACTAGAGCCCTCTCCTCCGTGTGTCGGTCTCTGAATTGTGGGGAAAGCTCTCACACCTTGTCCTGCCTGCTCTCTCCAAGGTTTCTCTTATCTCCAGGTCCTTCTGTCATTCCTGGGCTTATAGCACCATCAGGCTGGAAGGAACTTTTAATTATTTTTTGTCATTTTACCTCCAGCTGACCCTTGAGGTCTCTCCATACTTTCACCTAGTTTCTAAATTTAAATGCTTTCAGAGACAGGAAGCTCCTCATGTGGTTCGTTTCCAGATCTCTTCCTATCATGGGCATCTCCTGATTTCGCATCCTCTTTAAATATGGTGCTCATATTCAAACATGGGAATCCAGGCCAGATGGCTGGGGTGCCAGTCACCTGAAGACTAAAGAGATGGTCTGGGCTGGGTAGTCTGAGAAGCTTCCTGGCACTTCCTCTCTGTACTGGTCTCAAAGAGATTCTGAATCATTTAGTGACATTTCTCTTTCAGTCACGTGTTTCTTCCCACCATCGTGACTCTCTGTTGCCCCTTCCTCCACGACTCTCCATTCCCCTTTCTCTCTATAGCCAATCCTGTTCTTTTGGCTTTATAAGAACAAAGAGCTTTTCTTAGTTCTGTCCAAGGCATATAGACTCCTTCCTGGTTCTTGGTTTCTCTTACTAAACAAAAAATGAGAGAAATAATTCAGGACATATGGGGAAATGACTTATGGTTAAAGGAAGGGACTTATAATTGAAAAAAGCTGTGTGTCTCCCACACAGGGAGAATTGCTGACCAAGCATTTAGACCTGTGTTGTTATCCAGTACATCAGGGAGGAACTTGGACTTCCACTTTGGACTTTTTAAAAACTTCCCCAGCTTTCAGTTTCGGTAGCAGGGTGATATTCAGGAAGATGGCAGATTTCATTGTCCTCATTGACACTGAGGCAAAATTTGTGTAGATTTGGTATATGGTTCTAAGTCACACTACAAGTGGCTAAATAGGTTGTGATGTAAATTAGTCTGAGGCAATAACCACTTCCTTCTCAAATACATTTTTTTTTCACACTACTGGAGTTTGAACCCCGGGGTCCTCTATCCTGAGCCACGCCCTCAGCCCTTTCTAGTTTTTATTTTGAGACATTCTCCCTAAGTTGCCCAGGTTGGCCTGGAACTTGTCATCTACCTGCCTCAGCCTCCCGAGTTGCCAGAATTACAGGTGTGCACCACCTCTCCTGGCTCTTCTCAAATACTCAAACCCAAAGGGGATGGAATTGAACACTGGCACTCCACAGATGAGCCATTGTAAATAGCTGTTCTCCACAGAGAAGAGGCTAACCTCCAAGGTGGTTTTTTTTTTTTTTTAATTTCAATTGCATTTTTAATAAACTTTATTTTAGAACAGTTTTGGATTTTCAGAAAAACTGCAAAGATGGTACAGAGAGTTCCCATTTGTAAACACAGTTTCTCTGAATATATAAGCATCTTCTGTTAGGGTGGTGCATTTGCTACAGTTAATGAACCAGGATTGATCATTTATTTTTAACTAGTCTATACTTGATTCAGATTTCCTCAATTTTTATACAATGCCCTTTGGATATTCCAGGATTCCACTCCAGATCCAAAGTTACATTTAGTACTGATGTTTCCTTATGCTCTTCCTGGCTGGAATTTTCCCTGTTTTTGATGACCTTAGTAATTTTGAGGAATGGTCAGTGATTTTGTGGAATGTCTCTCGGTTGGCATTTGTCTGATATTTTTCTCATAATTAGATTTAGATGATGGTTTTGGAGGAGGAAGATCACAGAGGTAAAGTGCCCTTCTCATTGAATCCTATCAAGGATACAGAGCATGGTTTATGGTTGTTGATATTGACCTTGATCACTGAACTGAGGCAGTATTTGCTAGATTTCTCCACTGTACTTTCTCTCTTCCATACTATGCTCGTTGGACAGAGCTCACTATGCACAGCCTATACTTAAAAGTTATGCTTTTCCTGCCTGAGGGTGGAGTTATCTACATAAGTTATTTGGAGTTCTTATGCTTGGGAGATGTGTCTCTTTTCCCCAAATTATTGAATCATTTAATGATATCATCATGAATTCATGGATATTTATTTTATATTTTGCATTATAATTCAATATTATTTGTTTTTGTGCTCATATTGGTCCAGCTTTGGCCATCTGGAGTTCTTCCACTTGAGTCCTGTGTCCCTTTGTGATTATAATGATGTGCCTGTCATTATATTTTTGTTTGAGCTCTTTCTTACTTTCAGGCACAACAGGATGCTCCAGGCTCATTTTGCATATTTCCTGCCTGCCCCCTGCATATGTAATCCTACAATCATTCCTAGAATCAGTCATTTCCCTAAGAAGCCCTGGTTTCTTTTATTGGAGAATAGTATTTAAAACCAATGGCACTAGATGTGCATTAATTATATTTTCTAAATTATATTCTGCATTTTCTTGACTTTAAAAACAGATACATCTTAGAAATTAAAAGCACAGGCTTTGGAGTCAGTCAGATCTGGGTTCAAATCCCTGATCTGGCGCTAACAGTGTGGTCTTGGGCAGTAGCTAATCTCCAGTGAGTTTTAATACCGGTGTCTATAAAGTGGGGCTATTGATAGCACACACGTAGGATTGTTCCAAGGATTTAATGAGAGAATGCACTTGAGCCGCTTAGCAGAGTGACTGGCACGTGTCGGTGTCCGGTGCTAAATTACAATTTGAACTTAAATCTTTAATGAACAGCAAGTGTTGTGACATGCTGTTACAGAGTAGCAGGAGCTGGTGAGCGGGATCCAGAGTGACTCCAGCGTTGGTCATCTTAAAAATGTTGCCTGACATTTGGGTCACTATCCCTTCTCAAAAAATTAGAGTAATGACTCATGGCCACATGGTCCTCAGGACAGAATACACTCATTCTTTTTTGCTAAATTAGTCAGTACTGAAACACCTTGCCATTTTTTTTTCTGCTGTTGTTACCAGGGATTGAACCCAGGGATACTTTACCACTGAGCCACATCCAGCCCTTGTTATTTTTTATTTTTGAGATGTGGTCTACTAAATTGCTTAGGGTCTCATTAAGTTACCTAGGCTGGTCTTGAACTTGTGATCCTCCTGCATTTTCCATAATAAGATTTTTTTTGCATCTTTTAAAAATTTTTACAGACTGCATTTTGATTCATTGTAAAATGGGGTACAACTTTTCGATTCTATGGTTGTACACAATGTAGATTCACAACATTTGTGTACTCATACATGTACATAGGGTAATGATGTCTGTCTCATTCCACTACCTTCCATGCCCTGTCCCTCCCCCCTCTCCATAATCCAAAGTTCTTCCGTTCTTCTCTTACCCCCCACCCTCTCAACCCCATATTATATATCATCATTCACTTATCAGAGAAAACATTCGGCCTTTGGTTTTTTGGGATTAACTTATTTCACTTGGCATACTATTCTCCAATTCCATCCATTTACCTGCAAATGCCATAAATTTATTCTTCTTTATGATTGAATAATATTCCATTGTGTATATATACCACAGTTTCTTTATCCATTCATCTATTGAAGGGCATCTAGGTTGGTTCCACAATCTAGCTATTGTGAATTGAGCTGCTGTAAACATTGACGTGGCTGCATTATTGTAGTATGTGGATTTTAAGTCCTTTGGATATGAACCGAAGAGTGAGATAACTGGGTCAAAAGGTGGGTTCATTCCAAGTTTTCTGGGGAATCTCCATACTGCTCTCCAGAGTGGCTGCACCAATTTGCAATTCCACCAGCAATGAACAATTGTGCCTTTTCCCTCACATCCACACAAACACCTATTATTGTGTGTGTGGTTTTTTTTTTTTTTTTTTTTTTGGTGCTGGGGATTAGAACCCAGGGCCTTCTACCAACTGAGCTATATCCCCAGCCCTATTGTTTTCTTGATAATAGCCATTCTAATTGGAGTGAGATGTAATCTTAGGATGATTTTAATTTGCATTTCTCTAATTACTAGAGATGTTGAATACTTTTTCATATATTTGTTAATTGTATATCGTCTTCTGTAAAGTGTTTGCCAGTTTCTTAGTCCATTTATTGATTGGGTTCTTTGTATTTTTGGTGTAAAGTTTTGTAAGTTCTTTATAAATTTTGGAGATTAGTGCTCTATCTGAAGTGCATGTGGAAAAGATTTTCTCCCACTCCGTAGAATCTCTTTTCACATTATTGATTGTATCCTTTGCTGAGAAAAAGCTTTTTAGTTTGAATCCATCTCATTTATTGATCCTTGCTTTCATTTCTTGCACTATGGGAGTTTTGTTAAGGAAGTTTGGTACTAAACCAACACGATGAAGATTCGGGTCTACTTTTTCTTCTATTTGGTGCCGGGTCTCTGGTCTAATTCCTAGGTCCTTGATCCACTTTCAGTTGAGTTTTGTGCAGGGTAAGAGATAGGGATTTAATTTTATTTTGCTGAGTATGGATTTCCAGTTTTGCCAGCACCATTTGTTGAAGAGGCTATCTTTTCTCCATTGTATGTTTTTGGTACTTTTGTCTAGTATGAGATACCTGTATTTATGTGGGTTTGTCTCTGTGTCTTCTATTCTGTACCATCAGTCTACCTGTCTATTTTGGTGCCAATATCATACCATTTTTGTTTTTATTGCTCTGTAGTATAGTTGAAGGTCTGGTATTGTGATACCTCCTGCTTCACTCTTCCTGCTCAGGATTGCTTTGGCTATTCAAGGTCTCATATTCTTCCAAGTGAATTTCATGATTGCTGTCTCTATTTCTATGAGGAACAAACATTATTGGGATTTTAATTGGAATTGCATTGAATTTTTATAGCATCTTTGGTAGTATGGCATTTTGACAATATGAATTCTGCCTATCCAAGAACATGGGAGATCTTTCCATCTTTTAAGGTCTTCTTTAATTTCTTTCTTTGGTGTTCTGTAGTTTTCATTGTAGAGGTCTTTCACCTCTTTTGTTAGATTAATTCCCAAGTATTTTTTTGAGCCTATTGTGAATGGAGTGGTTTTCCTAATTTCTCTTTCAGAGGATTCATCACTTATGGATAGGAATGCATTAGATTTATGCATATTGATTTTATATCCTGCTACTTAGCTGAATTCATTTATTAGCTCTAGAAGTTTTCTGATGGAATTTTTTGGATCCTCTAAATATAGAATCATGTTGTTGGCAAATAGTGATAGCTTGAGTCTTCTTTTCCTATTCTTATCCCTTTAATTTCTTTGGTCTGTCTGATTGCTCTAGCCAGTGTTTCAAGAACAATGTTGAATAGAAGTGGTGAAAGAGGGCATCCCTGCCTTGTTCCAGTTTTCAGAGGGAATGTTTTCCATTTTTCTCCATTTAGAATGATGTTGGCTGTGGGCTTAGCATAGATAGCCTTTACAATGTTGAGTATGTTCCTACTATCCTTGTTTTTTCTAGTGTTTTGAGCATGAAGGGGTGCTGTATTTTATCAAATGCTTTCTCAGGATCTATTGAAATAATCATGATTCTTAACTTTAAGTCTATCAATGTGATTAATTACGATTATTGATTTCTGGATATTGAACAAACCTTGCATCCCTGGAATAAACCCCACTTGATCGTGGTGCACTATCATTTAAATATGTTTTTGTATGTGATTTGCCAGAATTTTGTTATGGATTTTTGTGTCTATGTTCATCAGGGAGATTGGTCTAAAGTTTTTTTTCCTTGATGTGTCTTTGTCTGTTTTTGGTATCAGAGTTGATAGACTGAGTTTGGAAGGGTTCCCTCCTTTTCTATTTCATGGACTACTTTGAGGAGTATTGGAATAAGTTCTTCTTTTAAAGGTCTTGTAGAACTAAGCTGAGAATCCCTCTGGTCCCAGGCTTTTCTTGGTTAGTAGGCTTTTGATGGCTTCTTGTATTTCAGTGCTTATTTAAATTGTGTATGTCCTCCTGATTCAGTTTGGGAGGATCATATGTCTCTAAAAATTTGTCAATGTCTTTGATAGTTTCTATTTTGTTGAAGTATAGATTTTCAAATTAGCTTCTAATTATGTTATGTATTTTAATGGTGTCTCATGATCCTTCCTTTTTCATCACAAATTTTAATAATTTGAGTTTTATCTCTCCTTCTCTTCATTAGTATAGCCAAGGGTTTATCAATTTTGTTTTCTTTTTCAAAGAACCAACTTTTTGTTTTGTCAGTTTTTGAATTGTTTCTTTTGTTTCAATTTCATTGATTTCAGCTCTGATTTTAATTATTTCCTGTTTTCTAGTACTTTTGGTGTTGATCTGTTCTTCTTTTTCTAGGACTTTGAGATGTAATGTTAGGTCATTTAGTTGTTGACTTTTTATTCTTTCAATATATGAGCTCAATGCAATGAATTTTCCTCTTAGTACTGCTTTCTTAATGTCCCAGAGATTTTGATATGTTGTATCGTTGTTCTTGTTTACCTTTAAGAATTTTTTAACCTCCTCCCTGATGTCTTCTGTTATCATTGCATCATTCAATAGCATATTATTTAGTCTCCAGGTGTAGGAGTACTTTTTGTTTTTTATTTTATCATTGATTTCTAATTTCATTCCATTATGATCTGGTAAAATACAAGGTAGTATCTCTATTTTTTGTATTTACTAATGGCTGCTTTGTGGCATAGCATATGGTCTATTTTAGAGAAGGATCCATGACCTGCTGAGAGGAAAGTGTATTTGCTTGATGATGGATGAAATACTCTATATATGTCCATTAAGTCTAAATCATTGATTGTATCATTTAATTCTGTAGTTTGTTTAGTTTTTGTTTGGAGGATCTATCCAGTGGTGACAGCAGTGTGTTAAAGTCACCCAATATTATTGTATTGTGGTCTATTTGTTCCCTGGAATTGAGAAGGATTTGTTTGACATACATGGATGCACCATTGTTTGGGGCATAAATATTTATAATCATTATGTCTTGTTGGTTTATGGTTCCCTTAAGCAGTATGAAGTATCCTTCTTTATCCCTTCTGACTAACTTTGGCTTGAAGTCCACTTTGTCTGATATGAGGATGGAGATCCCTGCTTTTTTACTGAGTCCTTGTGTGTGGTATGTTTTTTCCCATCCTTTCACCTTTAGTCTGTGGATGTCTTTTTCTATGAGATGAGTCTCTCAGAGGTAGCATATTAATGGGTCTTTCTTTTTAATCCAATCTGCCAGTCTGTCTCTTTTGATTAATGAGTTTAGACCATTAACATTCAGAGTTATTATTGAGATATGATTTGTATTCCTGGTCATTTTGGCTTAATTTTGTTTTTAACTTGACTTGTTTTCTCCTTTGATTGGCTTTTCCTTTAGGGCAGTTCCTCCCTTTGCTGACTTGTATTGTTGTTTTTCACTTCCTCCTCATGGAATATTTTGCTGAGAATGTTCTGTAGCACAGGCTTTCTATTTGCAAATTCTTTTAACTTTTGTTTATCATGGAAGGATTTTATTTCATCATCAAATCTGAAGGTTAGTTTTGATGGGTAGAAGATTCTTGGTTGACATCCATGTTCTTTCAGAGCTTGAAATATATTGTTCCAGGCCCTGCTAGCTTTTAGGGTCTGGGCTGAGAAATCTGCTGATATCCCTAGTTTCCCCTTATATGTAATCTGATGCTTTTCTCTCACAGCCTTTAAAATCCAATCTTTATTTTGTATGTTAGGCATTTTCATTATAATGTACGTTTGTTTGGATCTGATGTAATTTTGTGCACCTGGTGTTCTGTAAGCCTCTTGTATTTGATTTTCCATTTCATTCTTCAGGTTTGGGAAAATTTCTGATATTATTTTGTTGAACAGGTTGTTCAGTCCTTTGGCTTGTATCTCTGTGCCTTCCTCAATTCCAATAATTCTTAAATTTGGTATTTTCATGATATCCCAAATTCTTGGAGGTTCCATTCATGATTTCTTTCCATCTTCTCAATGTGGTAAACTGTATTTTCAAGATTAAATATTTTGTCTTCATTGTCTGAGATGCTGTCTTCCAAGTGATCTATTCTGTTGGTGATGCTTTCTATTAAGTTTTTAATTTGGTTTATTGTTTCCTTCATTTCAAGTATTTATGTTTGTTGTTTTTTTCAGAATCTCTCTCTCTCTATTTATTTATTTAAAAAAATTTTTTAGTCATAGATGGACACAATACCTTTTTTAAAAATTTATTTTTATGTGGCTGAGGATCAAACCCAGTGCCTCACACATACTAGGCAAGCACTCTACCACCAAGCCACAACCCCAGCCCCTCTATCTCTTTATTGAAATGCTCTTTCACTTCCTGCATTTGCTCTTTTAACTGATTATTGGAGTGATCATACTTGCCTGCATTTACTCTCTTATCTCATCCTTTACTTCACAGATCATTTTAATTATGTACATTCTAAACTCCTTTTCTGACATTTCCACTGCCATGCTGTCATTGCATTCTATTAAACTAGCATCTTAGTTTGTTTTGGACATTTTCTTCCCCCTTTTTTTCATGTTCTTCCTATATCTTCCCCTCTAGCAGTGAGGATCTGAGGTATTGCAGTTTCCCCACTATAGGCAGGTTTCCAATACTCTCCTTTATGGGGGAGATCAATATTAGCAGCACCCAATACAAAAATATGCAGCCCTAAACCAGATAACCCCTATGAAGACATTAACAATATTGTAATAAACAGATAGGATGAGTTCAATTATTATCTACAGTATAGCCAATAGACTTGCAATGAGCTCTACAATTTGTAATGGTGGACAAAGAGGATGGGGAGGGGTGCATGATGCAACTGTTAATGGGATACAAAGTGAGTATATAGAGGTACTAGATCATGGGAAGAGTGAGAGCAGAATCAAAAGAAGTTGATTGTTAGAAAGGGGAGAAAGAGATTCCAAGGAAACAAATAAAAGGAAAATAGAGTGAGAAAAAATGAAGAAATAAAAAACCCCAAATTTAAAAAGCAATCTATGATATAACAGTCATTTACTATTCAAACCTCCCAGTCTTCAGTATCCTGATACAAGACAGGTATACGTGACAAGGGCCTTCAGTCTCCAGGCATCTCAGGACAGGAGTTGCCCTACCCAAAGATGGTGGCCTTGCCTTCAGGGACAATCCAAGATGGCTGCACCAGCCTCCAAACAACGTTGGTAGATAGGGAGCTGCAGATTGAGTACGGAGTCCAAGTCAGGTGTGGGTGGGCCAGGGTCCAGAAGTGGCAGCGGTCTCAGGCAGCCAGCATCTGGAAACAGCGAGCCAAAAAGATACTTTTAATGGAAGTCTGCAACGTTAGCACATTGCCTTAGCCTCCAGAGTTGTTGGAATTACAGGGGTGCATCACCATGTCTGGCTCCACCTTGCCTTCTTCCAGTTCTTACATTCCAGGAAATCCTCTTCCTGCTGCTTCACTTCTTTACCATCACTTGTCAGCCCTGTTGAAAGCATTAATCTTTGGCTCTTCACCATTATCATGTGGGGCCACAACTATCCCTTTCTGAGATCTTCTGCTCACCTGTACAAATTGCTGACTTGATACTTTGTAGAATATTTGTGTGTATGGGGAAGAAGGAGTGGCTATCCTTTCTTGTTTTTGCACTTTTTACTGAATTCTGATATTGCATCCTTAATATTATGGTGAAATGTTAAGCCTTGTACATTTCCTATCTGTTGACTCATGCTCATGTGTACTCGTCTGCACTAACACTTCCCATTTAGAACATTTGCCTTTTAGGATAAAGCAGCCATAAGAAAGAGGGACAGAAAGAATGTAAATGTATTCTGACACTTTAACTCTGCTTTTCTCAGTGCAAGTTCTATATTTATGTAGTTTTGTTCATTTTGTGCCTTTCATAGACCTGAAATTATGTTTCTGTTGAGATACAAAGAAATATTCTGCCCTGAAGGAAAAGGAAAAAAAAAAAAGAAAAAAAGAAAAAAAGACCCACTCAGCAAAGATTTTCTTATGGAAGTCTGCAACACGGGCACTTTCAGTTTTGTCCTTCATCTGCTTATATTTGGAATCACACTAAGCATTCTTAAAAGGACTGTTTTATTCACAGTGAGGAAGCAGAGCATGCTTGGAATCGAGTGCCCCGAGGAGTGACGCATATCCACACCATCATGAGAATCTCTCCCTTGTTTTCTCATGTTTCATATTGTCATCTAATACCCATGACTTAAAAAGTTTGCACACATTCCTTTTGGAAGAATTCCCAGACTGATCAACTTATTCCTGCTAATCAGCTGATTAGGTTTTATAGTAGCACTTGATTAGGGATCCAGCAAAGCAGGTCTCCTCAAAGAAAGAACTCTAAGATTTGGTTTTATTTGCCATTTAAAAGTTTTTGGTAGTATCATCTCAGGGGAAATCAACCTGTTTGGGGTTTTCATTTTTATCATTTTAAAACTTTGAATATAATGGTAGATGGGGGCAGGGAAAAGGATTCCTTCCATGATTTCTTCAGAGCTTAGAGCTTCCTGGTCTTGCCCCAGGCCTACCTGTGACCTTCTTGCCTGAAACTACTCAGTGATCTGTGGTACAGAGATGTCATTTAATTATGAAAATCCACAACTTGGATGATTCCTGAGTTTCACAAAATGTACCAGCTTTCTTCTGTGATGAGGAGAAAGGGTCCAGCCTCATTATGGGATGTGTGGACACTGTGCTCATCTCTTCCAAAGCACTCACAAAACCATGGTTGAAACAGTGGAGATAAGGACCCAGAGCTGTACTAACCTATGTTAAGAGTTTTTCTTCTTTGAACCTTGATCATTGAAAGATACACCTTACTTGTAAGATTCTTTATATTTCTATTTATTTATTCTTTTTAGTTGTACATGATAGTAGAATGTATTTTGGCAGATTATACATTCATAGAGTATAGCTTATTCTATTTAGGATCCCACTCTTGTGGTTGCACATGATGTGGAGTTACCCTGGTTATGTATTCAAATACAAGGCTAGGAAAGTTACGAACAATTAATTCTATTGTTTTTCCTTTTCCCCTCCCCTCTCCTCTTTCCCTAGGTTTCCCTTTGTCTAATCTAATGGATTTCTATTATTCCCCTCCCCAACCTCCCTTGCTTTGGGTTAGCATCCAGAGATATAATCAGAGAGATAATTTGGCCTTTGATTTTTGGGATTGACTTATTTCACTTAGCATGATAGTCTCCAGTTCTGTTCATTTACTGGCAAATGCCATTATTTCATTCTTTATAACTGAGCAATATTCCCTTGTGTATATATACCACATTTTCTTTATTCATTTATCCATTGAGGGACACCTAGGTTGTTTCTTTACCTTTTATTGTGAGTTGAGCTGCTATAAACACTGATGTGGCTACATCACTGTAGTATGCTGTTTTTAAGTTCTTTGGGTATAGACCGAGGAGTGAGATAGCTGGGTCAAATGGTCGTTCTATTCAAAGTTTTCTGAAGAATCTCCATTCTGCTTTCCATAGTGGTTGCACCAATTTTCATTCCCACCAGCAATGTATGAGTGAACCTTTTTCCCCCACATCCTCACCAACATTTATTGTTATTTGTATTCTTTATAATTGCCATTCTGACTGGAGTGAGATGGAATCTCAGTGTAGTTTTAATTTGCATTTTTCTAATTGATAGAGATGTTGAACATTTTTCCATGTAGTTTTTGACCATTTGTATTTCTTCTTCTGTGAAATGTTTGTTCAGTTCCTTTGTCCATTTATTGATTGTGTTATTTTTCTGGTGTTCAGTTTTTTGAATTCTTTGTATATCCTGGAAATTAATGCCTTGAGGTGCAGGTGGCATAAATTTTCTCCCATTCTGTAGATCTCTGTACACATTCTTTATTGTTTCCTTTGATGTGAAGAAGATTTTCAGTTTGATACCATCCCATTTATTGATTCTTGATTTTAATTCTTGTGCTTTAGGAGTCTTGTTGAGGAATTCGATTCCTAAGCTGACATGTTGGAGAGTTGGGCCTACTTTTTCCTTTAGTAAGTGCTGGGTCTCTGGTCTAATGCCTAGGTCCTTGATCCACTTAGAGTTGAATTTTGTGCAGGGTGAGATATAGCAGGTCAATTTCATTCTATTACATATGAATTTCCAGTATTCCCAGCACCATTTGTTGAAGAGGCTATCTTTTCTCCAATGTATGCTTATGGTGCCTTTGTCTAGGATGAGATAACTGTATTTATGTGGGTGTGCCTCTGTGTCCTTTATTATGTTTCATTGGTCTTCATGTCTGTCTTGGTGCCAATACCATGTTATTTTTGTTACTGTATCTCTGTAGTATAATTTAAGGTCTGGTATTGTGATACCTTCTGCATCATATTTGGTGCTAAGGATTACTTTGACTATTTTAGGCCTCTCATTTTTCCAAATTTCACTGCTTTTTCTATTTCTGTGAAGAATGTCATTGGGATCTTTATGGGACTTGCATTAAATCTGTATAGTGCTTTTGGTAGTTTGGTCATTTTGATAATATTAATTCTGCCTATCCAGGAACATGGGAGATCTTTCAATTTTCCAAGGTCTTCTTCAGTTTCTTTCTTTAGTGTTCTGTGGTTTTCATTATAGAAGTCTTTCACCTCTTTTGTTAGGTTGATTCCCAAATATTTTATTTCTTTGAGGCTATTATAAAGAAGATAGTTTTCCTGATTTCTCTTTCAGAAGATGTATCCTTAGTGTATAGAAATACAATTAATTTATTTGTGTTGATTTTAAACGCTGCTACTTTGCCGAATATAATTTTTGAGTTCTAGGATCTTTTAGTAGAGTTTTTTGGGTCTTCTAAATATAGAATCATGTTGTCAGCAAATAGGGATAGTTTGAGCTTTTCTTTTCCTATTTGTATCCCTTTAATTTCTTTCTTTTGTCTGATTGCTCTGGCTTGGATTTTTTTTTTTTTTTTTTGCGGTGCTGGGGATGGAACCCAGGGCTTGTGCTTGCGAGGCAAGCACTCTACCAACTGAGCTATATCCCCATCCCTCTGGCTAGGATTTTGAGGACTGTGTTAAGTAGGAGTGGTGAAAGAGGGCATTCCTGTCTTCCAGTTTTTAGAGCGAATATTTTCAGTTTTTGTCCATTTAGAATGATGTTGGCCTTGGTTCAGTGTATATAACTTTTACAATGTTGAAGAACGTTTCAACTATCCTTAGTTTTTCTAGTGTTCTGAGCCTGAATGAATCCTGAATTTTGTCAAACGCTTTTTTGGAATCTTTTGAGATAATAATGTGATTCTTGTCTTTAAATCTATTGATGTGCTAAATTATTTTTATTGATTTCTGTGTGTTGAATCCCACTCGATCATGGCGCACTATCTTTCAAATATGTTTTTGTATGTGGTTTGCCAATATTTTATAGAGCATTTTTGCAGCAATGTTCATCAGGGATGTTGGCCTGAAGTTTTCTTTCCTTGACAAGTCTCTTGTAAGATTCTTGACAGGGTTCCTGACGGAAGGCAGCAGGGGTTGGGCAAGGCCTGAACTGGCAGCCCAGGGTCACCCTGAGTGTGCATCCTAACTGCCACTAATTTGCTGAGTATGAATTTGAGCAAGTTTCTTAATCCCAGACTAGTGTTTCTTTCATGTGTAAATGAGGAGTTCGGGCCAGGTGATCCCCAAACCTCTTTTTGCCGCTACTTCTGGCATTTGTGTTTTAATAGAGGAAGAACAAAGTTCATGTCACAAACCAGGTATGGGGAGGGGCACCTTACAGATGAGTTTACTAGGCAATGTGCTTAAAAGAGTGTCTGGGACACATGAGCTCTATACCATGCTATTGTTGCTACTGTTATTACAGTTGTTATCCTAGACTGTGACTCTGTTGCATGGGAGGAAGATACATGACTGGCACATATTTATTGTGGGGAGAGAGTTGGATACACTGGAGGCAGACCAAGAAAGACTGTGGGTGCCAGGCCCCTTGTCTGGATGCTATATGGTAACAGGTCGTGGGAAACCTCCTAGAAGGAGCAGGTATGTTAACCAGCTCCCCTGCCTCTTTCTTGCGCAGGGGTGCCCAGAAGATGTGATATCCTCATAATCTACAGCCCGGATGCAGAGGAATGGTGCCAGTACCTCCAGGACCTTTTCCTGTCCAGTTGGCAGGTCCGCAGCCACAAGACGCTGACGCGCCGGCTGGGCCCCCAGACCACCTTCTCTGCGGAGGACCTGCGCCTCTTCCTGAGCCCCCGCTGCGTGTTGGTGCTGCTGTCGGCAGAGCTGGTGCAGCACTTCTACCAGCCGGCACTGCTGCCCGTGCTGCAGAGGGCCTTCCAGCCGCCGCGCCGCGTGGTCAGGCTGCTGTGCGGGGTTCAGGGCAGCGAGGAGGAGTTCTCGAGCTTCTTCCCTGACTGGGCCCACTGGCAGGAGCTCACCTGCGACGACGAGCCAGAGATCTACCTGGCGGCTGTGAGGAAGGCCATTTCTGAAGGTAAGGATTTCTTCCGTAAAGCGAGCTCTAGAAGCATCGCGGTGCCCGGTGCCAGGCCTTCGACACTTTTATTTTTTTTATTTTTACAGACTGCATTTTGATTCATTGTACACAAATGGGGCACATCTTTTCGTTTCTATGGTTGTGCACGGTGTAGATTCACACCATTCCTATAATCATACATGTACATAGTGTAATGAGGTCTGTCTCATTCCACCATCTTTCATACCCCACCCCCTCATTTCCCTCTACCTAATCTAAAGTTCCTGGACACTTTTATATTACAAAACCAGCAGGGATCTCACCATGTTAAGACCTGGATATATTTCTTGGCTTACAGCCTCCAATTTCTGGGATGGAATAGATCTCCTGGACTGCCAGAGAGGAAGAGGATCCTTTCCCTTGTGTTCTGTGCTAGGGCGAAACCTTTCTTTCTGGAATTTTTTATGCCTTGCAAGACACAGGACAGGTTCCAGCCTAGAGAGCAGCAGGGATGGAAGGTGGAGACTCAGTTTGGTTGTGGGAATGAGGAACATGGCCGCCAACCCTCCTGCTCGGTCACTTCCATGTTATTGTCACATGACTTTAACATTTCTGATAGAAAGGTGTCACTTTTGGGATAACATACTTTTAGAGAAACAGCCCTCCTGTCTAATTCCCGGCAGTCTAACTTCTGTCTCTTGACCTGCTTCTCCTTTTAAAGAGGGAAAATTCTAATCCTTTCTGCCAGAGCTAGTGACTTCAGTCACCTCGGGAAGTGTGACCGGGCTCTGATTAACAGTAACAGAAGACATGCCTGGGATGGATTCATGTCACAGCCTCTCTTCCTCTTTTGGTTTTCTGGTTTTTGCCTTGCTGTGGGCTATGCATACATCATCTTTTCTCTTGCCATCTGAGAGCTTATATACCTGACCCTGGCCCAGGAGCCTGGAAAATTATGGGCTCAATATAACTGTGCCTCAGTGATCCCTAGTGTGAGTTGGGCCTTCCTTTGGCTTATCAGGTCCTTGTGCCATCTGATGAAATGAATCAAGAATTTAGCTCACTTTGTAATAGAAGTGACTGGTGATTTAAGAGATGTCTCACCTGAAATGTCTGGGACCTGGATTGGTAGTTTTCCTAGAGGTTATTTCTCTTTACTTTAGAAGGACATGATGATATAAAAAGCACATAATTCATATGTGCATTATTGCATTTCATGGCTTTGAGGGAGCTGTGATCTGCCCACACTTACAAAGAACTGAGACACAGATGGTTGTTTCTGCAGATGTGTTTATGTCATGGTAGCAGTCCATTAAGACCTCATGGGCAGAATGTGACCTGCCTACCTCTCATTCAGACCTCCATGGATGTATTCTCATTGTACCAGCATCTCATGCTGGACTCTACCAGGTTGTTCTTTAAAACATTGCAGTGGTGATATTTTTTAAAATAAAGGGCTGTGAGTGTAGCTCAGTGGTAGAGTGCATGCTTAGGATGCATGAAGTTCTTACTTCAATCCCACATGTGCATGTGCACATACACACACACACACACACACACACACATGCACACACACAATGTAGTAAAAAGAATTCTTTTAATATTGTTTGGAAGCATTCAGTTATTAAATACCTGGATAACTTGATCCCCTCTAATATTTTACTTTATTCTAAAGACTGGCTCAGTGCGCTGTGAGCTTTTAACATCAAGTGTTTCAGAAAGAATGAAATTTTTCACAGTGGTGTTTCTGTTCTGAGAACAAATAACCTCTCATCAGAAAGAGATTATTTTGATGGGTGATTAAAATAAGCTGCTTAGTGGAAAATCTCTGCAGTTCAGAATCAATGGCTATAGGGACAAATGAAATTATAGGAAAGAGAAGACGGGATGGAAACTCAGGTTAAAGGTGGTTACAGGTAGTCAGCTACACTTTAGTTTGCTGCTGTATTAGGTAAAGATGTGTGTCTCAAACATTTGTGTGCACAGAAGGACCTGGGGATCTTGTCAATATGCATAGTCTGACTCTGATGTTGGGTGGGGCTTAAGATGCTGCATTTCTGGTAAGCTCCCAGGTGCTGCTACTGTTGGCGGCTAAGATCTAAGCCACCCCTCTCTTGTCAGGCCAGTGGTCATGTACCTCCGCTGTGCACGAACCATTTTCTTAAATATGAGGCAGCATCCTATCAGGGCAGGGCAGCTCCTGGACACCCATTGGTTTAGGTATAAAGTGAGGCCAGTGTGTGGTGGTTAGGTCAACAGACTTCAGGGGTGGAGCCCCTGCATTCTCTTCCTCTCCTCACAGATTTATCATGTTCACTCTGACAGTTGTTCTTCTCTCAGTTCTCCAGATAGAAGTATGCCAGACTTTGAGATGGGGGTACTGCTGCTGCCACGAACCTTCCTCTTTTGTCATTTAATAGACCCCTTGATTGTCATTACTATTCCACTAAAAATATTTTGGAGGCTTAACTTTATTCCCACCCCCGCTCCAAATTTGGCAGTCCCCTTAATATTGAGCAGATGTTTTAATTAGGGTCTTCAGTGTGTTAGAGCAACCGGTTTATTTCCCATGTTCTTCATTTGTAAAAGGACGGGGTTGGACCACATGATTGGGAAGGTTTCTTCCAGCCCCTTGTGCTGTAATATATCGTTAGTTTTCTAAGAAGATGGCAAATTACCCAGAACCTTTCAGCTGACTTGATTTAGTTCCAAAACGTCTGCAGTGATATATGTCAGTGTGTAGAAGACTCTACTATTGTTCTGAATTTTTTGGACTTGTTGGGTGATTATTTTCAAATAGGGAAGTGAGAAAACCCCAGGTACAGCACAGCAATTATTTCCTCTTTTACTGGAGCTCTATTCTTTGCTGCAAATCTCACTGGAATACAAAAATAGATTCTGTGAGACTGTGTGGGAAAGGACTCAGTGGGCGATGCTGAGCTTTATTTCAGACATTCTCATCCTGTCCTGTGCATACATGTGCTGGGGATGGCAGGCGGCTCTGAACTTACTTCTCCCGCTCTGATTTTGTATTACAGGGGAGGTCTTATCTGCTTTTTTCTTTGCATTATTTTCTGCTTCCTCTCCCTGCTCCTTGACCTTTGTGTTGTAGAGCTCTGACGGTACCCAAAATTGTCATGTATTTCACCTTTGGTTCCCATGAAAAAATTTTGGAGGGATGTGTCCACATCTGGCCTTCCTTTGTTGATAACTTTCCAATTTTCTCAGTAGACTGAAATTTAAAAGAAAAACAATAGGTATTTTAAAAATGCTTTTGACTAATCAAATAGATTCTAAAGTCTTTTCCTAAATGTATTAATATTTATGTTTTCACAGTTTTATTGAGGTATAATTAACAAAAATTGAATATATTCAAGGTATAATTAACAAAAAATCGA
Organism: Sciurus carolinensis; assembly: GCF_902686445.1. Classification (NCBI taxonomy): domain Eukaryota; kingdom Metazoa; phylum Chordata; class Mammalia; order Rodentia; family Sciuridae; genus Sciurus; species Sciurus carolinensis. The sequence continues at coordinate 145,692,339 of NC_062217.1, read as the reverse complement.
ATATATTCAGGGTACAACGATTTGCAGAAAGTATACAGTATGAAATAATTACCACAATTAAATTGATTGACATCCATCACTATAGTTACCATTTTTTGTCGTGTATGTATGTGTGCTGGGGGAGGGTAGAACCCTCAAAGTCTTCTCTTAGCAAGTTTTAAGTAAAAGCTATTATTAAATATAGTTACCATGTTGTTCATTGGATCTGCCAGAATTCATTCATTTTATAACTGGAAGTTTGAGCCCTTTGACTGACATTTTCCCCTTCTTTCCTTCCTCTGGCCCTGGAAGCCACCGTTCTATTCTCTGCTTCTGAGTTCAACATTTTTAGGTTCAGTTATTAGTGAACTCTTGCAGTATTTGTCTCCATGTCTGACTTATTTCACTTGGCATAATGTCTTCCAGGTTTATCCACATTACTGTAAATGGCAGAATGTCCTACTTTTTTAATGACTAAATAATATTCCCTCACATAACTTCTCTCAAATTTGAAAAGGGACCTTTTTCCCCGAATAAAGTAATATGTGTTCATTGTTAAAACAAAAATATCTGAAGTTTCTGATTTTTCCCTTTTTGAAAATAATGATGAAATAAATCTTCATGTAACTTTGTGCCTAAATCTTTGTGAATCTGTTGTTGATTTCCTCCTGATCAGATTTCATAGGGTTGTGAGCCTGCTGTGAACCTCTCCTCATGGTCCCCACGAATCTGAATTCTTCAACTTCCTTACCGTAGTTTTTGTTGTAGCAGTTTATTTTATTTTCCCCCTATATGCCTGGTTCAGTCTGTTATTTACATTTGTAATTTCTCTTGCAAAGGTGCTCAAGTGGAGAGCTGCCCCCTACCCTCCCTCTGCTTGTGGGAAGAGCCAGCCATATTAGGATGATGCTTTTTATGGCTGTTACGGTGTGAAGTGCGTGGGGCATTTTGTGTGTATTTATTCTGTGTGGGTAGGTACTGCCGTTTTGCAGATGTGAAAACAGGGACTTACAGAGGTTCAGTGCCTTGTGAGAGCCTCGGGTAGCTCACTCTGGAACCTAGGTCCTTCCGACTCGAGACTGCTTTCCTTGGGCCTGGCTTTCTTCTGTTTTCCATTCCCACCCTCTTGCATGTTGAGACAAGGAATAGGTAGTCTTACAGAAGAAAAGGATCAGGGAAAAATGAAGCAACTCTGAGTTCTCTAGACCACAGCCTCCCAAGCTGGGCTGGACATTGGCGTTGCCCTGGTACATTGTTTACAGGGCAGATGCCTGGGCCCCACCCCTGACCTATTGAACCGGAGTCCCTGGGGGCGGGGGGGTTGATCCTGGGAATATGAATTTTAGAAAGCCTCCCTGTTGGCCCTGCTAGACAGTGGGGTTTGGGCTCTGCTCCAGGCCTAGTGTCCTGTCCTTTGGTTTGCGGGTCAGAGGAACCAGCAGTAACTCAGGCCCTGAGGCAAGTCACAGGGCAGTGGTCCCTGGGGCTCAGAGCGTGACTGTGGCACGTCACAGGCAGCAGCCTGTAGAGAAGGGAAGGGAGTCAGACCCTCTCAGCAAAGGGGAAGTTGCTGTGCACCTCTTGGTGTGGTGGCCTCGTGGATGGTGAGTTATGGTTGACTTCCGGGCTTCTGGGGTACCTTGTGGAGACCAAGGGAAGAATCTGGCGCTGGACCTCTTGAAAGGGACTGCTTTTGTTCCGTTCTTCCGCTGCCCTGTGCGGTGGGTTGCTAGTTTGTTCTCGCTCTGCCGTGGGTGCTGGCTCCTCAGGGCCCCTCAGTACCCCGCTCTGCAGGGTGCTTTCTCCATATCTTCCCTTGTGAAATGACCTTTGGTTCGGGGAAGAGGATGCCCCGCTGGGATGGTGAAATCTTTCTGATGTCACTAAAAAGCTATGGCCTGTTCAAGAGTCATTTGGGTTTCCCCTGCTAGGTACCCTGACTATTTTTTTGAATGGGGAGGGGAGGATTCAGTGGCACGGGTGGGGGCTGGGGGCGCGGCGGTGCAGGGAACTGTTCATGCTCCTGATCGAGGGGTTCACTGCCAATTACACCTGAAGCTGTTAATGAGGACTGATGCCCACCACAGATTGTTGTGCCAGTGGAAGTGTTCCCTGAGGCCTCTGAGACCCCAGGGTTACAGATTTCCTGCACAACTGTGAGCTCCAGGTGTGACCATGAACTTGACCACCTCTGCTGCTTCAGTAGCTGCCCAGAGATGGGCTTCTCCTCCCTGTTCATGCTCACCTTAGACTTTCTGTGATCCCTCAAAGGAAGTATCTTGCGATTCTTTTGCTGACGGTACTTGGCGAGCTGCAGTAAGGAGTGGGTGATGCTTGCTCATGTTTCTGCTACTGTGAGAATCTCAGGTTTGCACCTGTCTTCTGAATTGTCTAACATGTGCCAGAATGGAAACAGCAGATGTAGGGATTTTATCAATTAATTTCTGACCTTGTTGTTTTCGTGATGTTTTGCACCTCCCTTCTCCTGGGACTATTACTAGAAGAGAATACTACAACTCTGGAGGGACCTGCCATCTGTTTAACCCCCTAAAGCCCCTCTTACAGACATCATTCCATTTGGTTCATGCAGTTTCTCTGAGGCAGATGTTAATATTATCTCCATCTTAAAAATGACAAAATCAAGGCCCAGGAAGACTCAGTGACTTGCCCAAAGTCACACAGCTGCTTTTCCATCAGGGCAAGGACCTTCTGATTTGGAGTCCAAAGTCTAATTGTTGCTTTTTCTAGAAGCCAGAGCCAGCCTTCATCTGATGGGTGTTTATTAGGCATCTACTATTCTCAAGGCTCTGTGTTGTTGACTAGGATAGAGCAAGAAAACAGACACAGTCACTACTATATGGTGTCTACTATTCTAGTGCTATCTGAAAAATGAGTAATACATGCCACATGTGCAGTTACAAATTTCCCAGTGGTTGCAGTTAAAAAAAATTTAAAAACGCAAAATGAAGTAGACAACATTAATTTTAATGTCATGGTTTACTGAGCACCATATGTCTGAAATATTCTCATCCTAACATATAATCAGCATAAGAACTAGTGAGCTATTTTATATCCTTTTTCATCTTTGAAATCTAGCATGTATTTTACAGACAGCACCTATTTCAAAAGTTTGACAGACATGTGTGGCCAGTGGCTACGATTACTGGACAGTGAAGTTTGAAAAGAATGTTAATTTTTCAGACTTGGAGCCATCTATCATATAGGATATTTTTAAATAAATCACATGATATATGTGATAAAGAATATGACTATCCTGGTTTCTTTGTTCATTTAATCTCTTGGTCAGTCAGTCATTCAAAAAAAGTGTTAAATGAGCACCTGGCAGGTTCTGGCCTGGTGTGTGCACTTTATCTTTTACTCTCCTTCCCTCACTGATCGCTTCCTTCTTCTTTTGCTTTCCACCTCTTTCTTCTTTGTCCCTTTCTGTTTTGCCACCTGTTTAGGTATGTTCCCAGGCGCCAAAAGACACGGTCAGTTGCAGCAAGTTAACTTTGATTAATCACAGGGTTTCTGTCCTTGAGAGAACCAGTTTACCTAACTCTAAGCTAGTGAGATGGAGCTCCTGGCAACCCTTGTGAAGACAGAATCAAACCAGGCTGCTTGTTTGTACTTCAAAAAATCATATTTGGGTCAGGGCCTGGTTAGATAGGTTATGGTTCTCTCAGTGTGATGGAATACACCAGCTTCACAGAGGTTTCATTTGTTCTCTTTGTAGGGTTATGAAAACTCTGCCCAGAGTTATTAGGGGGAAAATTCCAACATATGGAAGAGTGTATAGTATAATGTTATTTAGGTATATTTTAAAAGGAAGGTATCTATGCTGGTAATTAACTCCCTCCCCCACCTGGGGAAAATACACAAGAAATTGTTGGTAGTGGTCATTTATGTGTTAGGCATTTCCCCAGTATTTAAATTTTTCTACGTTCATGGTTTACTTTCAGTTAGGAATGTTGGAAAGAGAAAAATGACGGTGCCATGGGGATCGTAGGGCTCTCGAGGAAGGCGTCCGGCTTGCGCGCAGCTAATCCAAGCAGGCTGCGCTGGCGTTAAGTTCCCTGCGCAGGCGCCTTGGCCTTTGGCCGTTTAGATTGACCTCTGGTAAGGGAGTGGGTTCGAGTGATTACTGATGTCTGTGCTGTCACTCACTGGGTGTAGACTGAGCCCTGTGAAAAGGGAACAGCCGCTTATCACTGAATCCTGTTTTCTTTCTTGTCCAATTTGGACAGTTGTCTTCCTAGGTTACTGTAATCTTTATGAGGATCAATAAGAGAAGGCGAGTGTGTTTTTCAGACTGACACTAACTGGTTGTGCCACTTTAGACAAGTCACTTGTCCATTCCAAATCTATTCTTGTTCTTTTTAAAATGATGGGGAGAATACAGGTTGATATCTCAGATGTTTATAGCCACGAAATTGCATGATTCCAAGCATGTGTGACCTTACATATTGCATTTTATTGCTGGGTCTCAATGTGGTATTTTTAAAAAAATCCCGTCAAGTATATTTATAGTGTATTTATTTTAGCTAACAAGGTATCCTTCACAACACAACAGTAGCTTTCTGTTCGTGGACATTGGCCCAAGTTCAATCTTAGCAGAATGTAAAAGTCTATCATTACCTTTGTGGGAATGGTGGAATCTGAGTATTTAATATTTTACATATATTTTATTATTATCAGCATGCAGATTCATGCATGTGGGTTCACAGGAAGATAATGGGGGAGGGAGAAATAGGGGCAAATACGCATGGCAGGATGGGTCTGTTAATTTCCCTATTATTACAGGTTGTTTTCACAGCTTTTCACTTTGGTTTCCACCAGCCTTTCACATGACTGAAAGTATGTCTGAGATGGACCAGAAAATAGGATGGTTTAATCTTGCAAATGACCCCTGATCTGCCCACTGGAGAAGTGATTGAAACCACGAGTAGGTTTGTTTTATGGACTTGTGAGCAGAAAATTTCCTATTTTAGCTAGTTTGGTAAACTTAAACAGTAGACAGGTTTTTGTTTTTGTTTTTGTTTTGTTTTATTTTGTTTTTTTGCCAAGATACAGAAAAATGAACAAAATCAGTAATAGGTAAAAACTGTTTTGTGAGGAAAAGAGATATTCAGAGACTTTTGTTTTTATTTTTTGGTGTGTGTTTAAAAAACGATTCTAATACTGTTCTCTACAGACAATGGTTTGTTTATGGTGCGTGCCTGGAAAATGGTGGATGGTTGGGTGACTGGATGGGTGGGGATATTCATGGGTTGTTGTCCATTTTCCTTACCTGTGGGCCCATTCTGAATGTTCCAGTTGGTGAAAAAGATGTGCTTCCCATAAGAATCCTACTTCAGGGCCTATGCTGCTAGTGCCCTTTTGATCGTCAGTTGTTTCTATGGAGCAGGTTTCTTGGATCATATAGGGTGTTTATGATCAGGGGAAAGTCCCCAAAGCTCTTAAGATCATTCATAGCCAGACAGTGTCTATAGAGTGCAGTCTTCACCCATGTCCATATTTTAAAATGTGCAGGATGCGGCAGCCTGTCACGCCGTAGACTTGAGCAGGCCATTTGTTGGCTCCTTAGGGCATGTGTGGTCTGTTAGTAGCAGAGATTAAATTCAGTGTGTCTTCTGAAAGTGAAGAAATCTAGAGTTTGGAGGAAACCTCTAGAATTGGCTTAGTCATTTTGGGAATTCCACCGTACCATCTGAGTTTTTGCCTTCTGAATGCCTGTATCTCCTCATCACCTTTACAAGGTTAGAAACACACTAGGTTATGATTTTAAAAAGTGCTGGTTGAGCATTTGTCTTTCCTTTTCCAAGTTGCCATTTCACAAATAGCCTGCAGGCTCATTCTCTAACATCTGATAACACAGGAAATGGGGGGAGGCTGATGACGAAATGAAATGCTCTACTTTAAAATTAGACTGAAATAAGTTTCCTTTTGCACATAGAGCCAGTACTTGAGGCTGCAGCTATGGTTAAAGCTTGCAATAAAATAGGACATTCGTCCAACGAGCAGATAGAATATCTACATGAGCTGCTGACTTGGTTTTTAGAACGTGGAAAATGTGCATAAACCTTTCTGTTGCAGGACATGTTGTCAGTATTCCAAACCCAGCCAGCCTGTTACTCATTCTGGCCCAACCTTTCAAATGCTCTAATACTTTCTGAATATCATTTCTCAAAGCCCTGGTTTGGTTCCAGAGATCTCCACATACAATTGTAAAGTACTTTTGTGTTTGTGGTTTTTCAGGGGAAAGGCAATGATGAAATAATTGTACAATAATTTGGCAGCCTGTAAGTGAAATAAGCCAATCCCAAAAAAACCAAAGGCTGAATGTTTCTCTGATAAGTTGATGATGATACATAAGGTGGGGTGTGTTGGGGGGTAAGAGAAGAATGGAGGAACTTTGGATGATGTAGAGGGAAATGGGGCGGGAGGGGGTGAGGGAAAGAAAGATAGTGGACTGAGACAGACATTATTACCCTATGTACAATTACCCTATGATTACACAAATGGTGTGAATCTACATCGTGTACAACCATAGAAATGAAGTCATATTTGTGTACAATGAATCAAAATGCAGTCTGTAAAAATTAAAAAATAATTAAAAAAAATAATCTGGCAGCCTAGAGGTTGATTTTATTTTGAATTCAGAGTCCCCATAGTTATAGGAATCTTTAAGTGTTGTTTTGTCCCAGTCCTTCTCATGCTCCAGCCCTTGCCCATATTTTGGAAACTATTTAGTTTTAGAGTTTCTGATGGGAAAAGGAAGACAGGGAGCCACTTAGTCAATGAGATGGAAATATAGAATATTAACATTAGTAAAGGAAATTTTGGGATTATCTGGTTCAATCCTTTTAGTTTAAAATGAACAAAGTAGGACCCAGAGGAGTTAGATGCCTTGCCCAATGTTAGAGACAGTGGCAGAGAGGAGACTATTATTTTATGTTTACATCCAACTGGTATTTCTTGAGCTCTCTGTAGGATCTGCCACGGGTGTGGCACCATGCAAGATCCTAGGGAAACTCAATGGAAAGGTCAGGTTCAAGCCCTCCCCTCGTGGAGTGTATGTATCCCAACGAGACATTCACCAGCCAGTTACCTTTGCTAATTACCTAATTCCAAGAGCATCCAGGGTTATGGAGTCAGAGAATCATAAAGGGATCTGACATATCCTGGCAACCTCATCTTTAGTTCCATAAAGCATTCATTAATGAAAGAATGAGTGTCCTGAGCATCCATCTTAGAAAAGAGAAGAAAAGGCCTGGCCTGCAGGTCTGGCAAATCTTTGCACATGACCACTAATGGCAACCTGAGCCCAGGTTGACCATCATTTTCTAGCCAGGCATCATTTTCTCAGAGTAGTGATTAGGACTGTCTAAAATTTAAAGTAGTTGTATTCAAGCTCTCAATTTAAAAATTAGCATTTTGCCTCTTAAGCTCCTAGACAGCAGTGATGCTGATGTACATATATTAATATGTTCTCCAATTTGAATGGTTCACATTCTGGTTCATTTAAATGTGTGTTGGTTGGAAGGATGGACTGAAGACTGGGTTGCAAATTAATAAGAATCAATATAAAATTCTGCTTGGGGTTCAAGAAAATAACTGAACTGTTATACAAAAACAGAATAAAGGGATACATGTTTTAAGAGTAACTTTGTAAATGCTTGTGATTTTAGTTGAAGGAAAGCTAAACATGAGTCAGAAGAGCAATATCACTTCCAAAAATGGTAAATACCAAATGAAGGCTTATGAATTTTTTTTTTTCATACTGGGGATTGAACCCAGGGGTGCTTTACCACTGAGCCATATCCCCAGTCCTTTTAATTTTATTTATTTATTTTTAAATTTTGAGACAGGGTCTCACTAAGTTGCTTAGGGCCTTGCTAAGTTCCTGAGGCTAACCTGAAACTTGCAATCCTCCTGCCTCGGCCTCCTGAGTCACTAGAATTACAGGTGTGTGCCATCATGCCAGGCTATGAGTAGAATTTTTGAAAAGAGGTTCCTTCCTAACCCTGCACTAATCAGTTTTTTTTTTTTTTTTTTTTTGGTGCTGGGCATTGAACCCAGGGCTTTGTACATGTGAGGCAAGCACTCTACCAACTGAGCTATATCCCCAGCCCCACTGATCAATTTTTTTGGAGAAATGTTCACCATTTTGATGGGAGATTAGATGAGAGTACATACAGTTATTCACCCATCCATTCATCCATTCATATATTTACTAATTTTTTTTTTTTATTGTCCCTGTAATAGAGTGTAAGTTTCAGGAAGTCAGGGCTTTAGTCACTGCTTAGTCCCAGAGCCTCGGTCAGTCCTTGACACGGCAGGTCCTCCATAATTGTTGATTGCCTGGAATGAAGGGGGGCAGGTGTCAAATTCTGTCAGATGAGAAGTGATGGGAGGAAATGGGTTTTTCGTGGAGAAAGTAAGTTTTATTGGGGCTATGAAAACTGTCTTCAGAGTGTTGAAGGTCTGTTGCATGGAAAAGCAGAGGACAAGTCCTGTTCTGTGGACCAGGCAGGTGGCAAAAGATCAAGGTGGTAAGAGCACAGGTTTAGGAGGCCCTCAGCATTGGAGGACAGTCTTTCCTGGCAAAAGGTCACTTGAAGTGGATACATTTAAGGAGGGGTCAAAATTCCATAATAAATTAGAACTTAAGAAAATACATTTATTTTATCATATTGATTTATCATTTTAATTTCTGCTATAGACTAATTCTAAAGCAACACAAAAACCTAATCGTCTTCTAAAGCTTTTGTGCAGGAGGGGTTGATGCATTTTTATGACACTAGTTTTTGCTAGAACAATATAATTTCTCTTAGTTCAATTTGCCTTTTTTTTTTTTTTGCAGCTGTATTGAAATAATATTCACAACACATTTGACTCCTACAATTTTCTTAGGGATCCTGTTTTCCATAAGGTGTTTCTTTCATTAGCTTTTTTTTTTTTGTACCAGGGTTTGAATCCAGGGGCACTCAACCAGGGAGCCACATCCCCAGCCCTTTGTGTTATTTTATTTAGAGACAGGGTCTCACTGAGTTGCTTAGCGCTTCCCTTTTTGCTGAGGCTGACTTTGAACTCGTCATCCTCCTGCCTCAGCCTCCCGAGCTGCTGGGATTACAGGCTTCATTAGCTTTTGTTTGTTAGACAGCATCCCCGTTGGTGTTCTCCTGTGCAGCTGGTAGCAGCCTTATTGTAGTTCCAACAGTTTTCCAACATCACTTTCATCAAGTTCATAAAATTCTGCATCTTTTGCAAAATCTGGAATTGCCCCACCAGATCAAATCACATTGCTTTTATCATTTATTGTGAAGAAATTCTAAATCTGGGAGTGAACCAGCAACAAAAGCATGACTGGATAGATGAGGATATGCACCGAGATTAGGCAAGCAGAGATATTTAAGTGGGAACCAATTTTGTAAATGAGCATTTTTGTTAGTAAAAACTTTCATGTTATAAAAATTCAGCTTCCCAATGTTTCCATAACCATGAGAACTTGAAATAGGAACACTTAGGAAATGATGAGGTTACTCGAGTTCAAAGCCATGGACCTAGGTTTAGAGCCTCAAGCTTCACTCAGCCAAGCAGAGAACAAGAGAGAATGAACATCCTAGTGCATTGGTAAACATGCCATTTGGTAGACAAGTTGGAAAATTCTGTCATTGGTGATGGAATTCTGAGTCATAACAATCTCTAATCTAACAATTAGGTTCCAAGCCTCATCCCTGCCTCACCCCTCAATCAAAAGAAACCCAACTGTAAAACTATTAGCATGGCAAAGGGAAAGGCGTGGCTTTACATGAATAAGATCTGGAGGTTCAAAGTGACCACAAACTCAGTATGAGTCAGCAGGTGCCACACTGCTCTAAGATGCAGGCTTGAACTGCCCTTCAGAATAATGACCAGACAGTAAGACTTGACAGCTTTTCTTGTATTATACACAGATTCCAGGTACCCACCTGGAACAGCTGTTGGTGGGAGGTGAGGAGAGTGGGGAGCTGGATTGGGAGGCTTGGGGGGTTAGAGACAAGCCTGACCTGTCTCCGTGTGAACCTGACTTGGGGGGGGGAATGTGTTCTTCTCCACTTATTTGCCTGTAAGGAGAAATCCTCAACTTGGATGAAAGAGGAATTAACCAAACTCCTGGAAAAGCAGGGGTGCAGATACCTGGAACCAAGGCTTGAACTCCATGGAGTTACCCCCTCCTCCTCTCATTTCGGTGTCTCCACACGTTGGCGGCTTTCTTTCTGATGCATCATCTGCACGAAGAGCCAGGACCCCTAAGACTTCCCCACTTCACTTCCTCCAACTCCAGCCCGAAGAGGAACCTAATGTTATTCTTTCTGGTTCAAAAATTCAAAGTCTCAGAATAGGGCCTAATTGGTTGACCAAGAGACTTGGGTCAGTCACTAGGCTGATTAGCAGTGACCAGGAGATTAGAGGACTATGGTTGGCTGGTTTGGCCACCTGGGGCATGAGATTTTTAAAAGCTTCACAGCCTCCATTTAAACTGCTTGGTGAATGCAGAAGGGTCAAGAATTTTCCCAAAGGGGGTTGGCTGTTCTTAGCAAGCAATGCAAGAGATGTTGCCACACGGAGGGACCTGGGATCATGTTCTGACCTGAGGACAGAAGAAGGAACTGGGGCTGCTGAACCACAGAATTAGGGACTTTGGGGCTGGAATGTAACTAAAGCTCAGCATCGTCAAAGGGCTTGCCCACAGACGCTCGACTGACCAGAAACTTAGGCCTCTGACACTGAGCTCAAGAGTTCTATACATTTTACAATCTTTCTTTCTTTTTTGGTACCAGGGATTGAACCCAGGGGTGCTTAACCACTGAGCAGCATCCTCAGCCCTTTCTCTTTTTTATTTTGAGACAGGGTCTCGTGAAGTTGCTGAGCTTGGCCTCGAACTTGCAATCCTTATTCCTCAGCTTCCCAAGCTGCTGGGATTACAGGTGTGTGCTACCGTACCTAGCACTTTGATGTCTTCCTAAAGAAGAAAAGAGAGAGAGAGAGAGAGAGAGAGAGAGAGAGAGAGAGAGAGAGAGAGAGAGAGAGAGAGATGATAATTACCTTCAAACATTTGCAGGATTACGATGTGGAAACAGGTGCAGTGCTGTTTGATGATGCTCTGAAGGGCAGGTTAGGATTCATGGGCAGTGGCACCTGAAAGCAGAATTCTGTTAGATTTCAGGGAGAATATTAACACCTGAAATGGCTTAGCCATGGAGCAGGTGTCTCGGGAGGGGATAACCAGAGTCCTGTGGGCTAAAGCCTACAGGCTAAAGTTGGGTAACCATCTGCCAAAGATGCTGAAGAAGGAGTTCCTAATGTCCTTCCAATACAGAGACAATGTACATTAAAGGCTGACTCATGTTGCTTTTGCTGTTTTCCTTCAGTTTCTTTCTCAATAATATTAATAACAACAGTAGCAGCAGCAGCAGCTGCCACCATCTGTGGAATGTTTGCAGAGCTAAATGCCCTGCCACCCATTTTCTAGTGATTATCTCATTCAGTCTTAACTTAGAAGACAGTTCTATGTTTATCTCCATTTTGCAAATGAGGCAGGGAAACAGTTACTTTTCCAAAGGCATATGGGAGTGCCAGGTTTGCTCCTCAGGCCCTTGTCTTATCCTCTAAGCCCTATGGACTCTCAAAAATTATTTCCAGAGGCTATTGGGAGACTGAGGCAAAGAGAATCATTTGAGGCCATACCGGGCAACATGGCAAGACCCCATCTCAAAACAAACAAACAAACAAACAAAAAAAAAAAGGAAAAATTGTTTCTAGCCCCATTTTTACATTGTCTGTATCAAGTAGTCTTAAAGTGTGATTCTTGGGATACCTGCTTTAGAGCCATATGTTTTATTTTTTATTTTTGGTACTGGGGATTGAACTCAGGTGCACTCGACCACTGAGCCACATCCCCAGCCCTATTTTGTATTTTATTTAGAAACAGGGTCTCACTGAGTTGCTTATGGCCTCGCTTTTGCTGAGGCTGGCTTTGAACTCTCAATTCTCCTGCCTCAGCCTCCTGAGCTGCTGAGATTACAGGCGTGTGCCACCGTGCCTGGTAGAACCATGTATTTTTGAGTTTGATGTAAAGCTCAATGTTCGGAACCACACATTTTTGTTAACATTCATGATGTTGGCCTCCACCAGTTTCCCAGTGAGCCAGAACATCTGTATGGAGTAGACTGGGAACACATATTTTTTTAACAAGTATCTTGGATGATTTTGATGGGGACCCCTGGCCTAGGGCTTAAAAGTCTCATGTTTTCCAAGCAGCTTGGACTTCACTCTGAATGCCCCTGACAGCAATCAAAGGGCCTGAAGTCTGACGCCATAAGAACTGATCTTCACTAAGTCCGTCTGGCGGCTGTATTGGGTACAGGGCTAGAGCCCAGAGACGGGGCAGGAGGCTTTTTCACTTCCAGGGAGTGTGGGCCTGAGCTGAGCAGAGGCGGAGTTCTGGAGAGGGAGGGATGCTGTGGAGGGGTGGAGGCAGGCCCAGCAGGATTGGTGTGCAGTTCTGGGGTGAAGGGAGGAAGCAGCCCCGTGGGTGAGTTCAGCTCATCAGCGTGAGGTTGTCTGCTAGGGAACTGCCACGCACACAGGATTCAGAAGGCAGGAAGGCATTTTTGATTGAATGATCAGTTGGAACTTCATGGAGGGTTGGATTTTAAAAGGCATCGTTCAGTGTGAGAGGCAAAAGATTCTGGGCCAAGGAAACTCAGTGGGCAAGACAGAAGGGCAGGAAAGCACAGGACATATTTGAATTGGGGCTGAGAAGTGGGCTGGGAGGGATGGGTGGGGAAAAGGATTCTGAAGGTCACAGTGCGTCTGTGGGAGATGGGCCTTGAACATTGAGATAAGGAGCCTTGCCCTGCCCAGCCTTTGGTTCAGGCAGCGATGTAAATAGCACGGCACTGGGAGAAATCATTGAAACAGCCCAGCCAAAGGACTGACCCCAGTTCTCAAGCCTTTTTCCTGAAGATCAACTGGATACAGAACTAAATGTGCATATGGATCCAGCTTAGATGAGAAGTGGGTGAGGTAATGCATGTTAACTAGCGGGTTTAGCCATTGTACAGTGTATACGTATTTCAGGACATTGTGTTGTATGTGATAACTGTATACAACTTTTGTCAATTAAAAATAGTTAAAAAGAAATGATGGGCTGGGGTTGTAGCTCAGTGGTAGAGCATTTGCCTTGCATGCTTGAGGCACTGGGTTCGAGCCTCAGCACCACATAAATAAATTTTTAAAAATAAAGGTATTGTGTCCATCTACAACTAGGAAAAAAAAACAAAAAAAAATTTTAAAAAGAAATGGAATTCATATCAGATTTTTCCGATGAAATATTATAGTACATTTTCATGGGCTCATGAGTATTTCGTTGAGATAGTATCAAATGCTAAGTTCCTCTGACATCTTATTCTTGCCCTGTGATTCTTATCACCACCCCCCTTTACCATCAGGGTTTGTATATGGTTAAGATCTTGTGTTTACACTTCAACAGTAGGTGGGGAATGAGGCTGACTGGAAGGAGCAAAAGCCCCTGACAGGCGATGTTGCTGATGTTGCCTCGTTGAGTAAACAGTGGAAATGTGAAAGGGCATTTGGGGGTGGGTGGGTGGGTTGTGTTCCGGAGTTGGCAGTAGCCCCCTGGCAGGTCAATACAAGAGAGATGAGTGTGCTTCTGCTGCAAAGGCTTCATCAAGACCAGTTCCCACCGTCCCCTTCTGTCTTCCCGTCAGGATTGCTCCAAGCCAGCCCTGTGAACAAGTCACCTCTCACTAGCTTCCCAACCACCAGCTACACAGACGCCTGTCTCCAGGCACAGGCCTCAGGATAAAGCAGTACAGGGGTGGGGGAGGGGAGATGGGCAGGCACGAGGTGTGTGGTTCCACAGGAGGAAGGATGCACGGAAGCTTGGCTCTGGGTTTCACATGCTGGTTGTGGAGGGGATGGCGCACTGCCTTTGATATAGGTGCAAGTGTGGTTAGAGCCTGAAGGAACGGTGGCCATGGGATTGCTTTTTTTATTTGTTGTAGGTCACTGATGTTCTGTGATTTTTTAAAAATTCTTTTTAGATATACATGACAGTAGAATGTGTTTTTTATTTGTTCTAATTAGTTATACATGACAGCAGAATGCATTTTGATTCATTGGACACGAATGGAGCACAACTTTTCATTTCTCTGGTTGTGCGTGATGCAGAGTCATACCATTTGTGCCATCTACACTACCTAGGGTAATAATGTCCATCTCTTTCCACTGCCTTTCACACCCAACCCCTTCCTCTTTCCTCCCTCCCCTCTGCCATATCCAAAGTTCCTCCATTCTTCCCTGAACCCCGCTCCCATTATGGATCAGAATCTACATATCAGAGAAAACATTTGTCCTTTGGTTTTTTGAGATTGGCTATTTCATTTAGCATGATATTCTCCACCTCCATCCATTTACCTGCAAATGCCATAATTTCGTTCTTCTTCAAGGCTGAGTAATATTCCATTGTGTATATATACCACAGTTTCTTTGCCCATTCATCTGTTGAAGAGCATCTAGGTTGGTTCCACAATCTAGCTATTGTGTATTGAGCTGCTATGAACATTGATGTTGGCCATGAGAGTCCTAAGTGAGGGATGTGTGTGCTAGCTTTAGGGATCAGACTAAATGAGAAAAGAGAGAAAGAGCAAGCAAAGAGACAAGATTCTGAGCCTGAGTGGCTAGAAGAAGGATCTCGTTCAGAGATCACAGTGGGGAAGCCAGTCTTCTCTCAGACTCTCAGATCTTTTTCTGTGGAGTGTTCATCTGCAGTGGTGGGACCAGCCCTCAGGGGATGGGCCTGGGCAGATGGATTTGTCCTTTCATTCACTATTTATCCAACACCCATCATGGACCAAGTTCTGTGCTGGGGACACAAAAACTAAAGAAGGTGCCAACACTTCCTTGAAAGGAGGGAATCTTGGAGTCCTGTAGTAGAGATTAAGAGATCAGTTTCCAAAGCGGAGAGGGAGAGAGGACCGTTCAAGGCGGTGGTTCTCCACGCACCCCGTGAACACACCTGGCCGTGTCCACCTAACCCTTCACAGTTTGGGTCCGTGTTGAACTTTTACCTGCTACATGCGTATGAATCGCGTTGGCCTCAGGTCTGTGTTCCAGACGCTGGGTGGACGTGGTAGGAAGCCCAGACACATCCCCATCTCTGTGTGAGAGAGTGGGCTGGCCGTCCAGCAGACTGAGCAGCAAGCTGGGGCCGGGGTGACCAGGTGGATGGCATGGAAGCCGTGGCTGCCTCTCTGAATACTGTGGAGGCCCTGAGTTCTTTACAGACTGGGGAATCCCTGTCTTTTCTGGCCCTGTCCATTACCACACGGTCCTAAGCCCTCAAATTCTAGTCCCTGTGGTTCTGCCTTCCCCTGGACTCCTGTCCTCATTGGCAGGGCGTCCACAGTCTACGCTCGTTCGTTCAGTCATCTCCTGAATTCCAGGGTGGTTGCTCAGCCAGATCGTGTGCTCCTCAGGAGCAGGGCAGACGTGTTATTCCGTGGGACGATCCGTTGTGCCCAGCCCAGCGTGGGCACTCCGAGGTCTCCACTGTTTGGTGTTGGCTGGTTGAAGTCATGGAGCACAGTTATTACAGTTATTTTTCAGCTGAAGCAGCTTTAGAACAAAGTGAGTACATTAATCTCATTAGGGTCACAGTCATTAACCGTCATAAATGTGCATTGACTACCTACATCCTGAATTGTCGAGGGGAAAAAAAATGATCTCAGAACATTCATGATCTAAATAAAGAACCAAAGGCAGATTCATATTTGCTTCAGGTGATCCAGCAGGCCTCCCATTAATATATACTTATTCAACACCCACTCAGAGACTTCAGTGAGCGCCTGGTGGCTGATTCTGTGGTGGATGCAGCTAAGCTGACATGGGGCATCTGTGTGGTAATGGCCAGTTGTAGCACCAGGTCCTTCCTCAGCAGGGATGGGTTCATGTTGTATCCTTGCTGGTGTCCCCATGTGCTGCTCTATGTTGTCACAACTAGTACCCTACTGCAGCCTTGGATCAGGACTGGGCACAGAAAAGGCAGTAAAAGAGCCCTGGATATGGAGGGATTTGGTGGGCTGAGGCGCGAGTCTGTCTCAGAACTGGAGGCCAGGCTCTGGATCCTGGGGCAAGTCTCTCAGAGGCTCCTCTTCAATCATCTGTAAAATGCAAAAATGCCCACTTCCTGGGCTTCAGGGAGATGTGGCTGAGATATCCCCTTACCTCCTCTCCACGCGTCCTCCCCCCGGGCTCTCGCCTACTGTTCCTCAGCATCTGTCCACTGGGCCTGTCCTCTGCCATTCCATTCTCCCAGCTACTGGTTTTGTTGTAGGCCCTGATCATTTTTTATCATAGAAATATTTTTGATATTATGGTAATCTTTTAATTTCCTAAGTCTTAGAATTGTTTTTAAATTTTAAAGTTAATATGTGCTTGTTACAAAAAAAAAAAAGTAAGCTGACAATTTTCTAACAGAAGTCTATAGAGGAAAAAGTGAAAATATTTACCAGCTTGCCCTAATCCTCGTTCCCTCTGTAGAGAGAACTATCATGAACAGTTTGGTATTTGTCTTCCCTGTCCATTCTTTTTTTTTTTTTTTTTTAATTGAAATATTTTTATTGCAATTTATCCACTTAATATAGCCTTATTCCAGTTGAGAGTATCAAGAAATTGTGAGTTTAAGGATCAGTTATTTTTTTGTCTTAATAGACTTCAAAGTAAACACCTAATATATATGTATATATTTAATTTTTTAAAAATATTTTTTAGTTGTTGATAGATCTTTAGTTTATTCATTTCTTTATATGCAGTGCTGAGAATTGAAGCCCCGTGCCTGACATGTGCTAGGCAAGTGCTCTACCACTGAGCCACAACCCCAGTCAATATATATATATATATTTTTTTTTTTTATTTTTTATTTTTTAATTTTTTTATTTTTTTACATTTACATAGGGTAATGATGTTTATTTTATTTTTCCCCTCCCCCCACCCCTCCCACCCCTCCCACCCCTCTTTTCCCTCTACACAGTCCTTCTTTCCTTCATTCTTGCCGCTCTCCTTAGCCTAACTCTAAACCTAACCCTAAACCTAATGCTAGCCCCTCCCACCCCCCATTATATGTCCTCATCCGCTTATCAGCGAGATCATTCGTCCTTTAGTTTTTTGAGATTGGCTTATCTCACTTAGCATGATATTCTCCAATTTCGACCATTTGCCTACAAATACCATAATTTTATCATTCTTCACTGCGGAGTAATATTCCATTGTATAAATATGCCACAGTTTCTTTATCCATTCATCAACTGAAGGGCATCTAGGTTGGTTCCACAATCTGGCTATGGTGAATTGAGCAGCAATGAACATTGATGTGGCTGTATCTCTGTAGTATGCTGATTTTAAGTCCTTTGGGTATAGGCCAAGGAGTGGGATAGCTGGGTCAAATGGTGTTTCCATTCCAAGCTTTCTGAGAAATCTCCATACTGCTTTCCAGAGTGGCTGCACTAATTTGCAACCCCACCAGCAATGTATGAGTGTTCCTTTTTCACCACATCCTCGCCAACACCTATTGTTGCTTGTATTCTTGATAATCGCCATTCTAATTGGGGTGAGATGAAACCTTAGGGTAGTTTTGATTTGCATTTCCCTTATTACTAGGGATGTTGAACATTTTTTCATATATCTGTTGATTACTTGTACATCTTCTTCTGTGAAGTGTCTGTTCATTTCCTTAGCCCATTTGTTGATTGGATTATTTGTATTCTTCGTGTAGAGTTTTTTGAGTTCTTTATAGATTCTGGAAATTAGCGCTCTATCTGAGGTATGGTTGGCAAAGATATTCTCCCACTCTGTAGGCTTTCTCTTCACATTTCTGATAGTTTCCTTTGCTGAGAGAAAGCTTTTAAGTTTGAATCTATCCCAGTTGTTGATTCTTGCTTTTATTTCTTGTGCTATGGGAGTCCTGTTAAGGAAATCTGATACTGAGCCAACAAGTTGAAGATTTGGACCTACTTTTTCTTCTATAAGATGCAGGGTCTCTGGTCTGATTCCGAGGTCCTTGATCCATTTTGAGTTGAGTTTTGTGTAGGGTGAGAGATAGGGGTTTAATTTCATTCTATTGCATATAGTTTTCCAGTTTTCCCAGCACCATTTGTTGAAGAGGCTCTCTTTTCTCCATTGCATATTGTTGGACCCTTTGTCTAGTATGAGAAAATTGTATTTATTTGGGTTTGTGTCCATGTCCTCTATTCTGTACCATTGATCTACCTGTCTATTTGGTACCAATACCATGCCGTTTTTGTTACTATTGCTTTGTAGTAGAGTTGAAGATCTGGTATTGCAATACCCCCTGCTTCGCTCTTGCTACTGAGGATTGCTTTAGCTATTCTAGGTTTTTTATTCTTCCAGATGAATTTCATAATTGCTTGCTCTATTTCTGCAAGGTACATCATTGGGATTTTAATTGGAATTGCATTGAATCTTTATAGCACTTTAGGTAGTATAGCCATTTTGACGATATTAATTCTGCCTATCCAGGAACATGGGAGATCTTTCCATCTTCTAAGGTTTTCTTGAATTTCTTTCTTTAGTGTTCTGTAGTTCTCATTGTAGAGGTCTTTCACCTCTTTTGTGAGATTCATTCCCAAGTATTTTATTTTTTTCGATGCTATTGTGAATGGGGTAGTTTTCCTAATTTCTCTTTCTGAAGATTCATCACTTATGTATAAAAATGCATTGGATTTATGAGCATTGATCTTGTAACCTGCTACTTTACTGAATTCACTTATGAGTTCTAAAAGTTTTCTGGTGGAATTTTCAGGTTCCTCTAAATATATAATCATGTCATCAGCGAACAGGGATAGTTTGAGTTCTTCTTTTCCTATTCGTATTCCTTTAATTTCTTTGGTTTGTCTGATTGCTCTGGCTAGAGTCTCAAGGACGATGTTGAATAGAAGCGGTGAAAGAGGGCATCCCTGCCTTGTTCCAGTTTTTAGGGGGAACGCTTTCAGTTTTTCACCATTTAGAATGATATTAGCCATGGGCTTAGCGTAGATTGCCTTTATAATGTTTAGGAATGTTCCCACTACCCCTATTTTTTCTAGTGTTTTGAGCATGAAGGGATGCTGTATTTTATCAAATGCTTTTTCTGCATCTATTGAAATAATCATGTGATTCTTAACTTTAAGTCTGTTGATATGGTGAATGACATTTATTGATTTCCGAATGTTGAACCAACCTTGCATCCCTGGGATAAAACCCACTTGATCGTGGTGCACTATCTTTTTAATATATATTTGTATGCGATTTGCTAAAATTTTATTGAGAATTTTTGCATCGATGTTCATTAAGGATATTGGTCTGAAATTTTCTTTCCTCGATGTGTCTCTGTCTGGTTTAGGTATCAGGGTGATATTGGCTTCATAGAACGAGTTTGGTAGGGTTCCCTCCTCTTCTATTTCATGGAATAGTTTGAGAAGTATTGGAATGAGCTCTTCTTTAAAGGTTTTGTAGAACTCGGCTGAGAACCCATCTGGTCCTGGACTCTTCTTTGTTGGTAGGCTTTTGATGACCTCTTCTATTTCATTGCTTGAAATTGGTTTATTTAAGTTGTGTATGTCCTCCTCGTTCAGTTTAGGTAGTTCATATGTCTCTAGAAATTTGTTGATGTCTTCGAGGTTTTCTGTTTTGTTGGAGTATAGATTTTCGAAATAGCTTCTAATTATGTTTTGTATTTCACTCGTGTCTGTTGTGATGTTTCCTTGTTCATTCCGAATTTTAGTAATTTGAGTTTTCTCCCTCTTTCTCTTTGTTAGTGTGGCTAAGGGTTTATCAATTTTATTTATTTTTTCAAAGAACCAACTATTTATTTTGTTAATTTTTCCAATTGTTTCTTTTGTTTCGATTTCGTTGATTTCGGCTCTGATTTTAACTATTTCCTGTCTTCTACTACTTTTGGTATTGGTCTGCTCTTCTTTTTCTAGGGCTTTGAGCTGTAGTGTTAAGTCGTTTATTTGTTGATTTCTACTTCTTTTTTTGAATGCACCCCATGAAATAAATCTTCCTCTAAGTACTGCTTTCATAGTGTCCCAGAGATTTTGATATGATGTGTCTTTGTTCTCGTTTACTTCTAAGAATTTTTTTATTTCCCTCCTGATGTCTTCTGTTATCCATTCATCATATAATAGTGTATTATTTAGTCTCCAGGTATTGGAGAAGTTTCTGTTTTTTATTCTGTCATTTATTTCTAATTTCAATCCATTATGATCTGATAGAGTACAAGGTAGTATCTCTATCTTCTTGTATTTGCTAACAGTAGCTTTGTGGCATAAAATATGGTCTATTTTAGAGAAGGATCCATGTGCTGCTGAGAAGAAAGTGTATTCGTTCTTTGTTGGATGGTATATTCTATATATGTCCGTTAAGTCTAAATTGCTGATTGTGTTGTTGAGATCTATAGTTTCTTTATTCAATTTTTGTTTGGACGATCTATCCAGTGGTGAGAGAGGTGTGTTAAAATCGCCTAGTATTATTGTGTTGTGGTCTATTTGAATACTGTAATTGAGAAGGATTTGTTTGACGTACGTGGATGAGCCAATGTTCGGGGCATAGATATTTATGATTGTTATGTCTTGCTGATTTATGCTTCCCTTAAGCAGCATGTAATGTCCTTCTTTATCCCTTCTGATTAGTTTTGGTTTGAAGTCCACATTATCTGAGATGAGGATGGATACTCCAGCTTTTTTGCTGTGTCCGTGTGCATGGTATGTTTTTCCCCATCCTTTCACCTTTAGTCTATGGGTGTCTCTTTCTATGAGGTGAGTCTCTTGCAGGCAGCATATTGTTGGATTTTTCTTTTTAATCCAATCTGCCAGTCTGTGTCTTTTGATTGATGAATTCAGGCCATTAACATTCAGGGTTATTATTGTGATATGATTTGTATTCCCAGTCAATTGACTCATATTTGTTTTTGACATGATTTGGTTTCTCCTTTATTTGGCTATTCCTTTAGGCTATCGCCTCCTGTTGCTGATTTGCATCGTTGTTTTTCATCTCTTCCTCATGGAATATTTTGCTGAGAATGTTCTGTAATGCTGGCTTTCTTTTTGTAAATTCCTTTAGCTTTTGTTTATCATGGAAGGATCTTATTTCATCGTCAAATTTGAAGGTAAGTTTTGCTGGGTATAAGATTCTTGGTTGGCATCCGTTTTCTTTCAGGGCTTGGTATATGTCGTTCCAGGCCCTTCTAGCTTTTAGGGTCTGGATTGAAAAATCTGCTGATATTCTTATTGGTTTCCCTCTGAATGTAATTTGATTCTTTTCTCTCGCGGCCTTTAAAATTCTGTCTTTATTTTGTATGTTAGGTATTTTCATAATAATGTGCCTTGGTGTGGGTCTGTTGTAATTTTGTATGTTTGGAGTTCTATAAGCCTCTTGTACTTGGTTTTCCATTTCATTCTTCAGATTTGGGAAATTTTCTGTTATTATTTCATTGAATAGATTGTTCATTCCTTTGGTTTGTTTCTCTAAGCCTTCCTCAATTCCAATAATTCTTAAATTTGGCCTTTTCATGATATCCCATAATTCTTGTAGATTCTGTTCATGATTTCTTACCATCTTTTCTGTTTGGCCAACTTTGCTTTCAAGATTAAATAATTTGTCTTCAATGTCTGAGGTTCTGTCTTCCAGGTGTTCTATCCTATTGGTTATGCTTTCTATGGAGTTTTTAACTTGGTTTATTGTTTCCTGCATTTCAAGTATTTCAGTTTGTTTTTTTTTCAGTATCTCTAACTCTTTATTGAAATGATCTCTTGCTTCCCGTATTTGGTCTTTTAACTGCTGATTGGTGCAATCATTTAATGCCTGCATTTGCTCTTTCATCTCCTCCTTCAATGCCTGCATTTGCTCTTTCATCTCCTCATTTGCTTCCCTGATTGTTTTAATTATGTACATTGTGAACTCCCTTTCTGACATTTCTTCTGCTGTGCTGTCATTGGGTTTTATTGATGTAGTATCTAGGTTTGTTTGGGACATTTTCTTCCCTTGTTTTCTCATATTGGTCAGTTGTCAGTGGGACCCTGAGATATTGCAGTTTTCCGCTACTGGCTTATAGTGTCCCGGTAGATTTCCAGTGTATCACCTCCCAGCCTTCAGTAGCCTGATGTCTTGGAGGAATCTGATAAAGCAGCTCATCTGAAGAAAACTGCCCCTAGCCCCCTACTGGTTCCACGGTTTGGAACTGGCTCTGTGCGGAAATGCTCTCACTGTGGGCCTACGCCGTGCAGCTGGCCGTGTGGGAGGAGCCCACTGCCAGAGTGTGGGAGGAGCCCACTGCCAGAGTGTGGAAGGCTACCTTGGGAAGACTCTAGCTGCCCTGCCCGGCTCCAATAAGCCACCTCTATCTGGGCCTGCCACCCGGGCCGAGCTTTACCCAGTGGGCAGACTCACCTGTGGCTCTATTTCAGTCCGAGTCTCTCAATGCCTCCCCTTCTTAACTCCAGGGTTCTGGAGCGACTGGGGGTGCAGTCTCCCTCTAGGCCGCCATCTTGGATCGCCCCGTGAAGAGAGCCTGCAGCCGGAGTGGGCAGAGCCGCCTGAAGAGGTCTCTGGCTGCCCTGCCCTAATCCCAGAGGCTGTTTGAGGATCGCGGCTCTCCGCTGGTTTGTTGCCGGAGTATGCTGCGCTGCAGGGGCTCTGGGACTCGGAGTTTGTTCTGGTCAGAAAGGCTCTCACTAGCGGGCCAGTTCCGTTCCGAGAACCTGGAGAAGCTGGCTGTGTGGGCGGGGCCCACCGCCGGGAGTGCGCAGGGCTGCCTGTGGATGACTCTAGCTGCCCTGCCCGGCTCCGATAAGCCACCTCTATCTGGGCCTGCCACCCAGACCGAGCTTTACCCAGTGGGCAGACTCACCCGTGGCTCTATTTCAGTCCGAGTCTCTCAATGCCTCCCCTTCTTAACTCCAGGGTTCTGGAGCGACTGGGGGTACAGTCTCCCTCTAGGCCGCCATCTTGGATCGTCCCAATATATATATTTTTAATCTAGAAACTATCATGTATTGGGAAATTCTGTCCCAACTAAGAGAAAGTCAGGAAACCGTGGGGAATTGAGGTGGGCTGGCACGGGGTGGGAGGAGATGCATTCGGATGGGGTTTTTTGGTGGCTGTGAGCTGGAGGGCAGGGGGAAAGGGAAGGGGGCAGAAGAGAAACTTGATTCTTTCCCCCCCACCCCCCATTATATGTCATCATCCGCTTATCAGCGAGATCATTCCTCCTTTGGTTTTTTGAGATTGGCTTATCTCACTTAGCATGATATTCTCCAATTTCATCCATTTGCCTGCAAATGCCATAATTTTATTATTCTTTATGGCTGAGTAATATTCCATCATATATATATATATATATATATATATATATATATATATATATATCACAGTTTCTTTATCCATTCATCAATTGAAGGACATCTAGGTTGGTTCCACAATCTGGCTATTGTGAATTGAGCAGCTATGAACATTGATGTGGCTGTATCTCTGTAGTATGTTGATTTTAAGTCCTTTGGGTATAAACCGAGGAGTGGGATAGCTGGGTCAAGTGGTGGTTCCATTCCAAGCTTTCTGAGGAATCGCCACACTGCTTTCCAGTCCATTCTTAAGAATTTATAAAACACACCAGCATGGGTGTTTTTCATGATAACCAGAATCATTGTGAACATATTATTTTGCAAGCTGACTTTGAAAACACTGATCTATCCTCTCCTGTGAATTTATAACAGATACACGTGCGGAATTGCTTTAGTGGATGATTGCAGACAGTTTCTTTTGTAGCCAGCTGCTTCTCTCCCAGCTTGTGGACGACTGTCTTCTAAGTAATCTTCTTATTTCTATCTCATACCTCTCCAGCTTCTCCCAGGCTCTCGGGAGCCACTGACTGTAGGATACAGTCCAGATTCCTTAATGTGACAGTTCAACACTCCGTACCCTCTAGTCCCTGAGATGCCTGCAATTTTATTACAGTATTTCTTAGATTTTTTTTGTTATTGTTAGTAGCAGAACCTTTCTTGCCCAAAACATGACCTACATACATCCCCAGTGTGTTACACAGGCAAACCTAGAACTCCTGTGGGGAACTGTGCATCTTAGGTGGCCTCCGGATCCCAGCCTGCTGGAGGTCCTGCTTTTCCCTTCCCCAACCCCCAAACCCATTGCCTCTGTCCTGCTCCATATTCTATTGTAAAGCATGTTGGTCCTTCTGGAGATCAGCCTCCAGAACTTCACAGGTGAGCCAGTCACAGTGGTCACACCTGTAATCCTTGATACCTGGGAGGGTGAGTCATAAAGAGCACTCGAGTCCAGGAGTTCTGGAC
The DNA here is from genome assembly GCF_902686445.1 of Sciurus carolinensis. Taxonomy (NCBI): domain Eukaryota; kingdom Metazoa; phylum Chordata; class Mammalia; order Rodentia; family Sciuridae; genus Sciurus; species Sciurus carolinensis. Next base: position 145,667,932 of record NC_062217.1, on the reverse strand, counting down.
TATGCTGATTGGGTGTCCACAGTAAGTTTGATGTCAGTGTGGTGACCTCCTAGGAGTGGGGTCTACCAGGTTACCTAACGAAGGGTGGCCCAGTTCAGGAAATGGAAAGGTCAAAAACTCAGAGACTTACATAAATCTTATCAATTTCTTTTTATTCATATGGATCTGTGACCCAATATATATATATTTTTTTGTACCAGAGATTGAACCCAAGGGGTGCTTAACCACTGAGCCACATCCCTAGCCCTTTTTATTTCTTATTTTGAGACAGAGTCTTCTAAGTTGCTTAGGGCCTCGCTAAGTTGCTGAGGCTGGCTCTGAATTTGCGGACCTCCTGTCTCAGCCTCTTGGGCCACTGGGATTACAGGTGTGTACCACTGCACCTGGCTCCCCAATACTTAAAAAAAAAAAACTATTAGAAGTTTTTGTTAACCTTCTTTTTTCCTGGAGGAAATGAGTTTCATGTCTATTAACTTTTTGGTGCTGTGTCCTGAAGCATTACTCTCAGGTTCCACAGAGTCTTCTCTGTAATCTGGAGCCCTGGGGGGACTAGTTTTGGAGAGCTCACTCTCATCGCTCTTCTGAACACATTAGGCATTCTTCCCTCATTGATTTTTTCTACATTGAAGCTTTATGATGTTTAAATCACAGTCTTCAAAGACTGTGAGGTGCTTGAAGATTGAAGCAAGAAGACCAGTTAGAGGACAGTTGCCCATGAACAAGGTAAAAAGCAAGCTACGAAATAAAATCTATCCTGCTGGGTCTTGCCAGTATCTAACTCTGCTCTTGACACATATAAATGCTTAGTAATCTTTTCCTCCCTGGAACGCACGTGAGGTGGCAGTTCCCTCTGTGATTTTCACTGTAGGAGACATGAGGCTAACTGTTTGCTGCCAGCCCAACTATGGAGGTGGCACAGGGGCCAGATGGCCCCAGGAGCTGTGGACAGATGCAGATGGTCAGTATCCTTTCTTGCTGAACTACACCTGGCTGCCTCTTCTATGAGCTGCATGATCCTGAACAAGCCCTCAGAATGGGAGAGATGTAGGGGTGCTGTCTCTTTGCTTGGTTCACATCAGTGGTAGGTTTGTGTATCTTGAATTTAATGACCATTGGAATGACCACCCCCAAACCACACAAGGATCATTCGAGATTTGACACTTATCATCTAGGAAACTCTGAAAAAAAAAAAAAAAAAAAAAGACATAAACAACTCACAAGCTGAATTTTGTGGCTTTTGTGGATATATTTGTATTTTTTAAAAGTAGAAAGTCTACAGCCCTAAGATATTAAAAATGACATTCTTTGCTGCTTTTGACCACAAAAGCCACAAGTCTGCATCATTGCCAGGAGGCTATGATGGGGAGATTGTGATCTTCCTTTTTTTTTTTTTTTTTTGGTGTTGTTGATGGAACCCAGGGCCTTCTGCATGCCAGGCGAATGCTTTACCACTGAGCTAGGTACCCAGACCCCTAATGATCTTTTTTAAAAATCAGGCAACAGCCAGGTATGGTGGTGCACACCTGTAGTCCCAGCTACTCAGGAGGCTGAAGCAGGAGGATCGCAAGTTTAGGGTCAGCCTGGGCAACTTAGTAGGTTCTATCTCAAGATATTTAAAAAAAAAAAAAAAAAAAGGACCGGAATGTGTTTCAGTGGTAGAGTGCTTGCCGGGTATGTTCAATCCTCAGAACCACAAACAAGCAAAAAAGCAGAAGGTGTGCATTGGTTTAATGTGTCTATTGGTTGGGCTGTTCAACTCTTCCAAAAGGATTGTCTTATCCACAGCTTGTCTTAACTGGCAACATGGGATATCTGAGTGTTACCCTGGATGCTCTCATCTCTGATTTTTTCCACTTTTTCCATTTATTTTTATACTTCTTTGTGCATTTTTCCCAGTATGGACTGAGTCTGATTGGCTCTTGTTTTTCTCTCAGCAATTTGAAAAGCACTCGTTCTATCTTGAATCCTGCCAGTTGTGCCCAAAGTTTTTCTTAAGATTGTCCTTAAGACACAACTTCACTGATCTTTGAATGCACTGGGATTTTCTTTCTTTCTTTTTTAAAATTTTTATAGTTGTTGATGGGCAGAATGCCTTTATTTTATTTGTTTATTTTATGTGGTGCTAAGGATTGAACCCAGTGCCTCATTCGTGCTAGGCAAGCACTCTGCCACTGAGCTACAGCCCCAGCCCTGGGATTTTCTTTCTGATTATTTGTATATGTGCTTCCTGGTAGCTCAGTGACTTGTATTTCCCCCTGCCCCTCTAGTATGGCCTGGACTGTCCTGTACAGTGAGTCACATTGTAAAATGCAGCCTCCCTGATTCCAGATCAGCATTCTTTTTCACTGAGCTGAAACCAAATGCATTTTGCATTGTGAGATAGACATGAGGTATTGGGGGCCAGAGAGAGAATACAATATGGATATTAATGGATATTAGATGTGAAAAGCTCCAATTAATGCAGGAATATTCAGAGGTGAAATGATATTCTGAGAGCTGTAACCTACTCAGTGCATCCTAGTTTGAGTGGACTGACTAGGTGGTAACTATAGGCAGGTGGGGCACATTAGAGGTGGTGGGTCACTGGGGTCATGCCTGGGAAGGTTGCATCTTTAGCTCGGCCCTTCCTGAACCCACCATGAACTGAGCAGTTTCTTTCCACTGGACCCATTCCCACCTTGGGCCCAGAGCCATCTATGGACTGAGACCTCTGAAATCATGAGCCCCAAATAAATTTTTTCTCCTCTAAGTTGTTCTTTTTGGGTACTTTGGTCACAGCAATGCAAAAGCTGACTAAAACATAGTGTCTGAGAGGAAACCAGTTTCCCATTTCTGACAGACATTCTTTCACTTACTGTGTGAGATATTTCACTTCTGTGCATACTGATGATATTTGGACATAATCCTTTCTTTGTTTACATTGTCTGACTTGCTGTGTCAATGGTCTTGAGTACAAAAAAATAAGGAGAAGCTGTATGGACTGCCTTGCTTTGATTTTATAATGCCTAGGAGAATTTGGGAAATGTGTCTTTGCCTCTGGAGTGGAAATTAGTCATTTCTCCTAAGTGGCAGAGCCGCACCGGGAACAAGTCAAGGTCTTTTAGGAAATCTCAAAATAAATGTCCTCTCGTGGGGTCTAAGTCTTAATGATAAAAGTGGTGATTATTTGCCATTAGTCTTGTTCTGGTATCCAGAGTGGGGTCATTAAAATGAGTGACACAGCCAGCCACGTGACTGGTATTACCTCCTGTATATAGACATAACCTTGAATGACTAGAAAATGGGTTTAAATTTCCTTATGTTTGGTATAAAACATCCACTATACTGTGAATTACAAAAGCAATGAGGTCTTGGATAAAATCTCACTTGTTCTTATTAAATGCATCTCTTGGCTTCTGGTAGCATCTAGTGTTCCCTAAATACCTGATGAATAAATATGTGAATGGTTGGGATACAGTACATGATAGTCTGACTTGTAAGTAAACAAGATCAAATTACTTGGCTTATGGAAAATGATAATTTCATTATCTCAATTTTTAGTGTGACGGGATTATCTAGTTTCTGGCACTGTGAGTAGTGAGGGGATGAGCTAGCTCTACAGGAGTGATGAGATGGTTGGGTACTCATTATTTTGTCAGTATGTTTAGTGTTGCCTAAGTACATTTTTGGTTATCATAGTAAAATTTCTGAAAGATATCTGACCTTTTTCTAAATCTAAAATATACACACCCAAATCTGCAAATGCCCAGGGCTTCCCTTGTACTCACAGAATGATAAAAAATTAGAGATCTGGGGAAGGGGGTTGACTCTGGCTTACTCTTCATTACCTTGTGTATTCTCACCAGCCCTTGGGTCACTTTAGCTGTTGAATGTCTCCTTTTTAGCCAGCAGGTGAATTGTAGAAATTTCAAGGGCTTTGCACATTGAATAGTCCAACTGAACATTGATATATTTTATTTTTTTAAACATAATAAAGATATCTTTTTGAAATTAGCAGAATTTTCTGCCCTAGCCTGGAGTCATTCTCATTGGGACACCTCCTACTTGTCACACGTAGGAGCCAGGTCTTGTTTGATTTGGACAATTCTTAGTGCTAGGCCATCCTTGAAACTTTGGCAATGTATGGCCACCAGTTGAATCTATAAGTGATTTGCTGAGTGTCTAGAAACCACGTTGAATATCTGTTTTTAGAACCTTGTTATAGTCTGTTTAAATGTAGTTTCTTCCCAAATAGATTTGTAATGGTTATCTTCTGAATAGCTTGGATTGCAACTGAAGAGGAATGCAGCTCTTTAAAAAAAAAAAAAAAAAAAAAAAGATTTTATTAGAGGGGAAAAGTTGTATCTAATTCTGTGTGATGGTTGCTATGGTAATGATCAAATGTAAATTTCAGTTTATGTAAAACCCTGCTAAGGTTCTGATTGGAGACCAGAGGGAGGCTTGGTGTCAGTTGGGCAAAATGGCTATAAAAAGCATCTATTATTGGGGCAAAAAAAAAAAAAAAAGGGTAGTTACACAGCTCCATCCACACTTGGGTTATGTCTGCACAGACTGATGCCCTCATGGGGAGACAGTGCAAAACAGAGCAGGGAATGAAAAAAGGTGATCCTTTTTTCCCTTGAGTTTCTTCCTTGAGGAAATTGAAGAAGGGACTTTCAAAGACAAGGCAGCTCTTCCAAAGGTGATGTCCCATGTTCCGAGATCCACGTTTTTAGGTAGGCATTTGGTTTGTGGGAAAAGGAGATTCAAGCATGGGATGTAGGAGCAGTAATGAGTGTTACAGGCCCTCCAGTCTCCGAGCACCTGCTCTCGCCGGCAAGAAGGAAGAAGCCCCCGAGAGGGCCAGCAACGTCCTTGCCCTGCAGCTTCGGGTGCTAGGATGGTAAATCCACGCGGAGAACAGACTCCACCTCTAAGGTTAAGTAATTTAATCTAAGGAGGAACAGTTAACAGAGGATCAAGAATAACTTATCTAATTATGGAAGGCCTTTATCTCACTCTTATTCCTTAGCCCTATCTACTTAATTCCTTAGTATTTATGTGTGGTTGCTCTATAGTACATCCATATGTGTATGTATATACATCCATATCTACAGAGTATATGAAGAGACTATGTATAGAACATATAAGCATATTTATGTGTGTATATTTTTTAAAGATGGTCAAAGGGAGAAAGTATAGCCATTGCTTTCCATTAACCATATCTAAAGAAACCCAAGTCTTTAAGTTCCTGGACAAAGTCATTACCTACTTGATTAAGCATAGACCAGGATAAGGAAGACAGGCATAAGCCATCTAGATATGGGTACTCAGGATAACTGTCAGTGTCCTCAAAATATAGTTGCCACTCCCTGTGTCCCAAGGAAAATTGGAAAGCTGTGATTTGCCTTCTGATCACCTGCTAGCTCTTTTCCTTTAACCTTTGCCATCATGGCTTGTTATTGCAGGAGCCCCCAACTCAAAGCCTTCATGTCCAGTACACCCACGGGGACTGTGAAAACACCTCTTTATGTTCACCTAGAAGTGGGGCCCAGTTTCCAGAATGATCTTTCTTGTCAGCATTCTCCCAAACCAGTCAAAAATCTCCTTTCCACCAAGAATGATTTCAGCATAGCTTCAGGTCATTGGATTGATGGCCGTCCTGGAAGGAATGTCCAGAGGAAAGCCAGAAGGCATACATAGAAGTCGGACATCACATTCATTATGGTCTGAACTGTGTCCCTCTCACATTCATATACCCAAGTCCCAATGATCAGAACCTCAGAGCATGAGGGTGTTTGGACAGTATTCCATTCTAGGTGCCACCAGGAAACTGACCAGTTGGAGTTTATCTAGACAAGAAAATGAGGGAATAGGGAAACTTTGTCTGAGCCATTTTATGGAGAGGGTTTTGGCTGTGTTTTTTTTTTTTTTTTTTTTTTTTTTTTTGCGGTGCTGGGCATTGAACCCAGGGCCTTGTGTTTATGAGGCAAGCACTCTACCCACTGAGTTATATCCCTAGCCGTTGGCTGTGTTCTGAGTTGCAGGGTGACTGTTTGAGGTGGAAGTCCTAGGTGGGAGGAGTGGGGACTTCAGGGTAGAAGTTCCAACCTTCTTTCCACCCTGGGTGATTATGGAGTCAGTGGCTGTTTGGGCACTGACCCTCCCTGTGAGACTCTTACTGTGCCTGTGACGTAAGCTGGCCCAGTCAGGGTGGAGGGAAGTTTCCCTATTCCATGCTTGTGGGAATATATTCCCTCTTTTTCCTTTGGACCTTGTTGTGGGTGAAGTGAGCCTGCAGACGTCATAGTCATCTGGTTGCCAGCCTGAGATTACAATCCCCAAACCCTCCCGGCCCCTGGACTCTATTCTAGATGAACTTCTAGAGATGAACTTCTTTAATGTTTACGATGTCTTAAGGTGGGCTTTCCTTTACTTGCTGCAGAACCATTTTAACAGATTGGAATCTTAACAGGGTTGAAATGAGCTTTCAGAGACCATTCAAAATGCCCATCAGTAGGGTAGACTCTTTTCAAGAAGGGCACTCTTATCACAGGAATATTTAAATAGACGTTGACCATGACTTTAAAAATCCTTCATTGAGTGTGATTTCGCTCTAAGTGATTCTTTCAAACCTGATCATCTAAGATGAAAAGTAATTCTCACTGAGGTGTGAATGATGATGAGGTTGAACCTCTCTGCAGAGCATTTGCATTATCCCCAATGTGATAATTCAGATGAAGCTTTTTTTAGTAGAATGTGGAGGTGGGGGAGATTTTTTTGCCTCAAAACTTTCCAGGTGCTCCTTGCCTACTGTGTGTGAGTGGGCCACTCTCCTCTTCCTGTTCAGGGGTCTGTGTCTCATGCCCCTACTTTTGGAAGGTTGCTGAACCCTGACCAAAGAGGAAATAAACTGTAATGTGACTGCTGGGTTGACAAAACATGACACACAAAGGACTGCAGTGTCATAGGGACGTAAAGTGGAAAAGACCAAGGTCCTGTGGCCAGTGGGTGCAGAGGCTGAGGGGAATGGCAGACGAGTGGACGAACGTCACAAGAATCCCAGGGAAGCAGTGTTTTTTGTTTTTGTTTTACCTCAGGTCCATGCTTCTCTTTAACATACATCCTTTCCAGAGCTTATCTTATAAAAGTAATTTTTTTTGATGGGGGTTGGGGGGCGGGTACCAGGGATTGAACTCAGGGGCGCTCAGCCACTGATCCACATTCCCAGCCCAGCCCTATTTTGTATTTTATTTAGAGACAGGGTCTCACTGAGTTGCTTAGTGCCTCACTTTTTACTGAGGCTGGCTTTGAACTCTCAATCCTCTTGCCTCAGCCTCCCAAACTGCTGGGATTACAGGCATGTGCCCCCACGCCCAGCATATTTTTTGTTTTAAAATATAAATTATAATACCAGCTATGCTTTTAGATGCTGAGTGCCTTCTTCTAACTCAACATGCTGGCAGGACCTTTGTGAACATCTCGCCTCCCTCTGAGATGAGAACCACTGGGATGGATTGTTCCTGATTGATTCCATTGCTGATCAGCATCCCAGTGGTTCTTATGATTATGTATAAAACCATAGTAGAAACTGTAGTTTGTCCTCCTGCCTGTGACCCCAAACGGGAACATGTGTTCTCTCACTTCATATCTTGAACTACATACAACCAACTGGGCTACTGGGGAGAAATGTTTGTAGAAGATCAAAGGGCTGCGTTTTTGTGCTTAGTGGGAACGTAGTCAGCAAGGCCGATGGATTCACAGAGTGTCAGGCTGGACAGGGCCTCAGAAATCAAATTGATTTGTTCACTGTCTTAGAGGAGGACAAGGGCTCTGCCAGGGGAAGTGACTCACCAAGGCCAAGTGGTTAATGGTGGTTAGTGGATAGCTGACCTTGTGGTAAAAGTGTGAGAAGTCCAGGTTTTGCTTTGGGGTGTCATTTCTTAAAGAATTTAGATTTGCAGAGAAACTAAGCATGATTGGTTGTTCCATTGTGAGAGAGAGAAATGCAATCTGGAGACAAAGGTGTTGTGACCAGCCTAACTGCTAAGCTTATAAATATTGCTCCGTCATGGGTGCGGGAGGTGGCTTAACCAATGTTTCTCCCTGGTGCTGCAATTCTGTCTTGCAGATACGAGGCTTATCAGGTGCCAGGTTAGCTCAGCACTTCCCTGGTTCTGGCTTGGAGGACCAGAGGAGAAAAGAAGCCGTGTGCAGAGATGAACTGTGCTTGTGTTGGAGGCCGTGTGGCAAGTGGTCAGCCTGTTCTGCTGCTCCAAGGCTTTCCTTCTGCTTCAGGGAATGGCCCCCTCTTCCCTCATGTGGGAAGACCCAGCTTGGCCTGGTTAGGAGAGTTCATCTAGTCCTTCGCTTTGGGCCCTCTGCTGCCTAACCTCATGCTGAGATAAGGAGGATCCAGCTCCAACACCCAAGCTTAAAACTCCCTGGAAAATTCTCTGCGAAATGGAGATCCTTATTCTGGGAGATACAGTTAGGTCAGCTTCGTTAAGCTGTTAATTATTAAACACAATCAATGTCTTTTTAAAGTTTAATTTGGCCTCTTTTGGTTAGAAAAACTGAAGGTCATTCCTCTAAAGTCAAGACCCAGGAAATTCCAGTGTGTGTTTTTGGTGACACTCTGGGAAATAGGGGCTAGAGAAGAGGCAGGGGTGGAAGAGGTAAGTGCAGTGTGGGGGCTCTTGTTGGTTCTTGGTCATTACTGCCACCAAGGCACAAGGGGCAGCACAGCTGGCAAGGCCTGCGCCAGCTCAACTGGGGCTGTGAAACCTCTAATAATTTCAGGCCCTGACCAACCCAACAAGGGGGTACTGTGTGCCTCTAATAAGATGCAGGGGCCAGAGCCAGAAGTGGCCAGGCAATGAAAGCTGGCCATGTTTAAAACAAAGCGAAACAAATGAACACACAACAACAATAAGCCAGTTAAGGACAAAGAGACCTAGGTAAGCAAGGAGTCCCCAAACAGGTACTCATCATGTATACAGCATGACAGAGCCTTGTCTTGCAGGCCCCAGGGATGATCCTGTTCTGCGGGAAGGTTTCCCAACCATGTTTTCTTTTAAAGAGAGGCAGTGGTTTCAAAGCTGGCAGGGGACAGACTGAGGACACTGCAGATGAACCACGGCAAGCAAAAGAGAGGAAAGGAGGTTGTGACTATAGGTAGATCCTGGCACAGTACAACCCACCCTGGTGACCCTTCCAGGAAATAGCCAAACTGGGAAAGTCCCTCTGACCTTTCATTTGTAGACAAACTGGTTTGGTTGTTGGAACTGCCAAACCATGGTTTTAGGCTATGTACCATGTCAGAGCAGTAACCTTATAAAACACCAATACAAGTGTACAACAATGGGGCTATTCTTGGGTCCTAATTGTTCATAGAAGTGCTTCATTAATAATATTGGCCAGAGCAATGGCAACAGCCTTTTACTAGCACTTATTACGGGCAGACACAGTTTTCAACATTAACAATTCTGAAAGGTAAGAATTATAGTTTCCATTGTATAAATAAGGAAAATGAGGCTCTAAGAGGGTAAATTGTTCAAAGTAACCAGCTGGTAAGAGGCAGATTGCATCCTGATTTTCTAGACCCTAAAACCCATGCTTTTAGGTATTGCCATGGATTTGGCAGACATGAGAAAGTGCCTCCTAGACCTCCAGCTGCCAGGAGTGGAATTACCCAAGGGCCCACTGCCTCACTCCAGATCCATCCTGATGTTTGAAAAAGGCCCTGCTTCTCCTGGGCTGCTTCAGCAGACCCTTTCCTGAGAGACACAGGACTCCAATGGCCAAAGTCAGTGGGATGGTTTCCTGGTAGATTTGCAGAACTTTCCTTGGCCTGCTCTGGGTCCAGGACACTTCCAATCAACCTTCCTTCCCCATCTCGTTCTTTGGAGCTCAGTCAGTCTCAAGGTTCTTGCAGCTTCTCTCCCCATTTTCTATTCCAGGTGCTTTGCATAATTAAATTCTTGTATGCTTAAATCTCATTTCAGCCTTTGTTTCTTAGTAGACTTGAACTAACCAAGTCTTCTGGTACCATGCAGAATTTTCAGAGCAGCTTGGCCAGCCTGTAGCATAAATTGGGGGGGGGGGTCTAGAAAATCTCCCATTTCTCTTCCAATTCTGTGCTAAAAGCCTCCAGGCACAAGGCCATGCTGTGGTCCTCCCCAAGGTGGGGGTGGTGTTTTCTCTGCTAGTAATTTAGGTGGTTGGTCTTATCTCATCCATTGATTCATTCATTCATGCAAGAAGCATTTATTGATTTCTCACTATATTGTAGGCTCTGGGGATACAAAGATGAATGAATGTCAGGGAATCTGCTCTCCAAGAAATCACAGTCTAGTGGAAGAACAATTTGGCCAACAGATAAACAACATTAATTGCTTTAACTTTGTCTAGTGCTTTTCAATTTTCAAAGGGCTTCTGAATGTTTATCACTTAATCCTGATAAGCTGTACAACAGGCCAGGCAGGTATTAATACTCTCATTTTAAAGGAGAGGAAATTGAAGCTTGGGAAATGTACAATTATCCAGTAAATGGCAGAAATGGGATTTGAATCCAGTTTTCTGTGGCTTGGGTGAATGTGCTTGCCCAGAATCTCTCAGTAACTTCATTTATGTTGCTAGGAAATATTACAGAAGGTGTTCAGATCCTTGGCCTCAGTGGCTCAGGTTTTATCATCAGTCAGCATTGTCTTGGCTAAAGGAGTTTTAATTTCGAGCCTAATCATTGAAGCAGAATTTGGAGTGCTATCTTGTTACTTCATGTTTCCCTAAGTCCCTCACCAAGGACTGTCATGCCACACCCAACTTGACCAGGCCTCCCAGTTTTCTGGTGAGGAGTGAAAGAAAGTACCACCCCGAGAAAGTGGAAAGTGAAACAAACCAGCTGCTTTTCTGGTTTCAGCTGGTCAGGAACCTTCTGGTCAGCAGCATGGGGGAAAGTAAACACCCTGGGAGCTTTTGGGGGAAGTTGGATGATTGGGTTGGAGAGGTACAGAAGGAATGAGATTTTCTTCTGAATTTCCTACCTAGGTCTTATTATCACAGGTTCCCTTAAAGCTTTGGTTCTTGGTTGGGTGAAAATAAACCACATTTATGTGGCCCGCCCCCAAACAAAGCCCATTTGTCTGCCCTTAAACCTGCAAATCCAGACATCATTGTCTGTTTAGATTACAATTGATTCCTGAACCAGGAAACCAAGAAGAACCTGTTAAAAAGACCAGTTATTAATGGCCTCATTACAAGCCCGCATTGTGCCATTCGAGCCTAATTTACATAGAGAGGAAGCACATTTATAAGTGTCTGAAACAGATGAAGAAAGAGGAAACCTTTCACGGGGGCTGTGGTACCTCCTGCTTTGTTAGCAACACTGGGGTTTCCTGAACAACCAAACAGGGGCCTGCAGGCCTCCAGACCGGGTGCCCCGGGACTGGGCTTTCACCCAGGGCTGGCTGTTGGGACAGTGCCTCTTAAGGACTTTGATAAACTCATCCAGGGAAACTTTCCTGGGCTTCTTCGACTGAAGCAGCCCCAGAGATGCTGAGTCCAGGCCAGAAGTGGCTCTGGTGACCTGTTTGCCATGGTGGGGAAGCAGATTTCCCCTCAACTCTTTCTAGGCTTCTATCCTGGAGTCCGGTTGAGAGTTTGTGGTTAGGAAGCAGCCCACCCAGCAGGATCATTTCCCCCATGGTGGGTCATCTGCTAAACAGATCTGGGGTCAGGAACCTTGATTTCTAAATGCCGACCTACCCACTGGTACACCAGTAGTGGAGGAACCAGGGACAGTCAGTTTACATTCCCCTGCCTCCATTGCTCTGCCTGGTAAATGGAGATAGTTGCTTTTGTCACATGAATCTAGGGATACTGAACGGAACAATGTTCTGAGACTCTGGGTAGACAGAAAACTCCAAATAACCCTTTGCTCTTGAGTGAGGAGGGAGCAACTTGATTAGTTACTGCTAAGGAAAGCTCCTCCAAGGTAGAACGTGGAAGATGGTTGGAGGGCCCAACCCGGCCCCAGCTGAGAGCAGGCAGGGAGAACCACAGCAGACTTCATCCCCGGTGGACGGGGGGGACCCACTCTCTATTGGTTGTCATGGCAGCCTCAGCCGTGGAGCTATTTTTGTTCACGCTGAAGAGCAGGTAGGGTGGTTGGGGAGGGGAAGGGAAGAGCTGTCATCCTCTGCTTCAAAACAAAACAAAACAAAAAACCCTAACACTTTGAACAGTTCATTTTGAGCAGTAGGGCTGGGTAAAGGTCATAGAGGCCTGATAAACTCTCTCCTCCTGTCCTGCCCCCTTTATCCTGAAACTTGTGGCCTTGAGGAGGGCCAGGAGAATTACCTGGTGAATGCAGAAAAAAAGGTTCTTTGTTCACATGAGCTGGAAAAGACTGTAGATTCTTGACCAGCACCTGCCCCGTGCTGCGGGTCCACCGATGTGTTGTGGAGCCAGAGCACCCCAGGTGTCTGCAGCTGGCGCAGAAGACCTGGATGGCAAGGCAGGTTGGATGTGATAGGTGAGTCAGCCCCAGTTCCAAAAGCCAACAGCACTCTGCTGGCCTCTGGGAGTCAGCATGAGACTGCAGGACTGGCTTCGTCCTTCCTTTCTCCTCCTCCTTTCTCCTTGTTTCTGGGAAGGCAGAGTGGCCACCAGGAGTTTACTTGAAGTGTGAACTGGGAATGTGTCCTAAGGGCTCTGCCTTATGTTTTTGGCATTGTTATCATGTTGGGGATGATGACAATGGTGAGGACAATGGTTGATATCACTGCAATTTGTTCATTCTAATGCCACTAAATTTTCACCTCCTCCCTTCCTTTGATGCCAGTAAGTTACTTGGTGGGTCAGAGCCTGGCAATTCCACTGGCTCTTTTACCTTCTGTTTGATGACTGTGTGTGACTTTGGGGACAGCAGGTGACTTGTCAGGCTGGGTGTACTTGTTACTCTCTTTTGAGAGCTTTGTATTTGAAAGGGGTTAGTTGGACGGGAAATTCGATGCCCCTTAACCAAGGGGGGTGAACAAGGGCGGAGAATGAACTGTGGGCGATGACTGAAATGGAAAAGAAGTCTTGCTGCTTGCCAGGAAGCCAGGGGAGGCAGGGGCCGTTGAAACCCAAGATCCAGGTCCCACCATCGCAAGCCCTTCCCCTCCAGTTGGTGAACCTGCTTTTATTTACAGTGTAGCAAAGGATCCTTCCTTTGGGCCAGACTCGAGGCCTCCCTTTTTGCTTTCTAAGGACACAACAGTAACCAGGACACTGAATTTCTAAACTACTAGCCAATACAAACAAGATGAATATGGTGCCAAAAGGAGGAATGTTTATAGTCTCATTAAGAATCATTTTCGAAGCATTTTGTGAGCCAGGCTTGCGGTGCATTTTCAGACATCAGTTAATTATAGCATCTCACTCGTTCGAAAGCAGATAGAGCAGGGTGTTGGCTTGGTGACACTTTGGTTGCCACCAGTTCATGTTATTTTCTACGTTTAAAGGCAGAACTAGCTCAGGGTGTGATGGGGTGGTCAGCCACTCCTTAGTTCTGACGAGACTTTACAAAAGAGCTGGTATGTTTTGCTGGAGTGTCTGGAATTATTTTAAAACTGCATCTTCAATCTATATTGGATACAATTTCCTTTTCTATGGAAGTCCTTTTGCTGACAGGTCTTCAGTATGGAGACCTACCCCACTTTGCATGACTTTCCAGGGTCCTCTCAGACACTGAGCTCCCTTCCCCTCTGATACAGCACTCCCCAGGTGAGGCACCCTACCTGGCTTCCCATATCCCCTGTGTCTCATTGACCATCATGTCTTTGTGTCTTTAACCATGCTTTACCCCAGGGAAGTCCTTCCAACTCTTCCTAGTGGTGGTTTCCCCAGTAGCAGCAAGGACAGATATTTTCTCACCCTTGGGGGGCTTGGGATAGGCTTTGAATATTTGTTATTCATTGATGGGCAATGAGTGTTGGTGGAATAAGAGTGAATGATGAATTATTTTATTAATTTAAAGAGAAAATATCATACCTTTCTATTTCAGTTTGATGCTCAGCATCAAATTGCTCTTTGACTTAAGGTAGCCAGGCATGTCCTCTTCATCCAGAGTTTTTCTCAACTTTTTAAACTTCTGTCAGATTTTTCACGTGGCCACGCTTTTCTGAACACTTAGGAACATCCAGTCACCTAGTTTAGTTATATGTGTAGTCTCATGGTACAGATTCATGCTTGACGATAAAGTATCATGTGTTCTCTCACTTCTCACGTTGAAACCTCATCTTTCCAATTCAGTTAAGTTCCTTAAAGTCCGAAATTAGGGAGACTTTGCCCTTGGGATTCCCCCAGGGCTGGTGCTGGAGCTTGTGTATATTTATTATGTGGGTATTTATTATGTGATCAGGAAATGTAATAAGCTGAGATGTTAGAACATTTTACTCAGGACTTTGAGAAATCACTGTGTCAGGGTCTTGTCATCTTGGCTTAGGTAGTTACAGATGAGCATCTCAACAGCTGAGAAACCTCATCCTGAGTAGAAAAGCCCCTGGAAGTTTCTCTCTCTGTATCCCTGACCAATCTGTGTGGTGCTTAAATTTGGGTCCAGACCCGGGATACAGACACAGAAGGAACACAGCCCTTTCTTCTGGGGACTCCAACACTTGGGCTGCTTGGCTACTCATTTCTTCTGTGTTCTTCCAAGGAATCTGAATCTTTTCCACTTCTTTTATCAGCCACCCTGGAAGCCTGGAATGTGAACTGGGGACACCATCCCCCTTTCCCCTGTCCCCAGCCGCTTCATCTAGCTTGGACACACACATTGCCTGCCTGACCCTGGTGGCCGTTTCTGTTTCATTCCTGCTTTGACTAGAAATTTTGGTAGAAAACTACTCATTCTCAGTCGAAAGTTATCTCCCTTGTTTCCTTCTGTGTTCACTTTCTTTTTCCTTGTCATTCGTAATTTAGAGAAAGTAATTCAATGTGCTTATGCTACAGGCTTTTGTCCTGCCTTCCCACCTTCACTTTACCTTTTTTAAAAATAAAAATAATAATAATAAATTTTGTTTAGCCAAACGGAAACAGTACATCAAAATAGCTTTTCCCAACCCTCAGTCATTTGGGAACGAACAGCATGATTTTGGGCTTATTTTTGTACCATGGTTCTATTATTTTTAAAAACCACCTTCTTGAAATATAATTCATATGCCATACAATTTGCCCAGTTAAGGTGTGTAATTTAGGAGCTGGGAGTATAGCTCAGTGGTAGAGTGCTTGCCTTCTGGGTTTGTTTCCCAGCACTGCAAAAAACCAAGTATATATTTCTAGTATACCAGTTGTTCATTTTTTAAAATTGTATTAAAATATATGTAACACGGTATTTGTCATTTAAACCAGTTTTGAGTATAAAATTCAATGGCATTGATTGCATTTACAATACTGTGTCACCATTACCATATCTGCCCCCACAGTTTGTTCACTGTGCTCTTAACTTTATATTCTCTTTGTCAACTCTTATTTATATTCTAAGCATATTTACTGTAAAAAGAAACTGCCCCTGTAAATGAAAAACCACCATTTCTCAATGTAGATAGAAGGTGACAATAAAATTTAGACAATAAAAAACCAAACATTGGTATTATATTCTCCAAGATCTGGATGCTGACGGAGCCTGCTGACTGAAGGCCTCTTCCCACCTTCTGGTCTTCTGTTATAAGTGGAACTGAAAGAATGGAAAGGACTGCTATCGTAATATGAAGGCCAGTGTAGTTGAGCATTTGCTGTTCACTGAAGACTCATCCTTGCAGCCTCGGAGTGCATGGCTCATGATGTGCAGAACCTTGGCAGGTGAATAGGAGCGTGCATTTGGAGGTTAAATTTCCATACAGCATGCACTGTGTGACTTGGACAACTTACATTTCATCTGTGAAATGGGCAGAATCATACCAATCTCCTAGCTGTTGTGATAAAGTGGAATTATCTATGCTGCACATTGCACGATCCCTGGCATGCATAAATGTGCAGTGAATGCTGTTGTGGTTGTTTTCAGGAACAGTATTTGTTTATACCTTCCCCAAGGCTAAGCATTACCTTAAAGAGAAGTCAGCTTGTGTACTCTGAAAAAAGCTCTTAAGATCAGCAGAGCCTTTCTTTTGCCCCTGCCTTTGGGTGTGCCTGAGGAGAAGCAGGTGCCCTGCAGAACGAGAGGCAGTAAGCTGCGCTGGAAAATAAGAGGGTGCAGCTGTGGGTCAGAGGCTGCCAGGGCGTTCAGGACCCTGCCTGCTTGGTGACATTAAGACTGTCTTGACTTACACCCCATTTTTTGGAACGTGCCCATTCACCTTGGTGCTGGGCTGCAGCCCACCTAAGGCGAAGTGGCAGCAGGCCTTAGCAGCAGTGAAAGCCTGTCGGTCTCAGGAACTGCAGAGTCACAAGCCCAGATCAGGAATAGCAATGGACTCAGCCTTCCACCGCCAGGACCACATCCAGAGAGGAGGCAGGGCAGAGGCCAGGGGTGCTTGGGGGTGCGGTGGGGGTTCTAAGTCTGCCCATCGCCTGTTGCTTGACTCAGCTATTTCATTCCTACCAGGCCCAGAAATTCTATCTATGAGGTGAGAATAGATTAGCGATCCCTGTCTGACATGTTGTTGGGAGGATCCAGGGAGATGGAGAGTATGGAGCAGTCACCACAGTATTCAACACGTGGTCACTTTCATTGTTCTCCTTATTAGTAATAATAGTGTGTCACCAGCTCTCCTGCCTTGTAGGGAGTACTGCATGGGGCTTAGGTGTGGATCCAAGTGCTTGCATATGCTGTTTACAGTAAATTCATTGTTTCCAAACCTGAACAATGTATAACCTCTCATAAAAGAAAAAAAAAAAAACAAAAACCATTATGAGCCTTTTGTGTTGACAGATTAATTATTTTGATGTTGTTTAGACACATATCAACATATTTAGCTCCTTATGCTTACTGTTTTTTCCCAACTCTGAAAGCAAAACAGATAAATAAGAGACAAATATAGGCATAAAATAAATAAAAGGCAGTAGATGACATGGGTTCTGTTGAAGAGAGTGCTGGTTTTTCTGAGCGGTGTTGTGAGTATAGCACTGAGACTGTGGTCTTGTGGTTCTGTGGAGGCCTGTCGCATCTCCCCTGTGGCATTTCCAGATCTTGGATCTCCCACCACTTTTCTCTATTTAAAGCAGTGTGCAGGGAAACCTTGTGTTCACTAGCGGAATGCCTCATTTACATATCATCCACCCCTCTCCTTTCCTCACCAGACCCCAACATTTAGCATAGCATGATCTAGCCACAAAGTGTTTGCAAAGACAAACACGGAAATGAGCTTCCAAAATTCCAATTATAACGTGACAGTCGTGTGGGCAATCTGAAATATCCTTGCATTGCATTTTAAAGACTTTATCTAGATGAAGAGCCCAAACACAAATCCTTACGAGGAATATATCTGAGGACTTGGGTCAGTCACTCGTTTGAGAAATGGTGATTCACATGAGAACAGATCCTCAGAGCATTTGAGGCAGCCTCTAAGATTCAGCCCAATGTCAAAAAAGAGAAATAGGCAAAACCAAGGAACTGGACAAGAGTGTAAAAGAGATGAGGGACCTAATTTGTCACTGAGCTGCTTGGCAGCAAGGGCAAAAGATAAAACATGCCATGTTAGCTTGTTCTTATTGTCTAAGAAGAGAAGCAGGCCAATTCTCTGCCATGAATTCAGGTATTTGTCATGTGGTCCTTTATAGATTTGGGGTTACTGGATTCATGAAGATGGTCTTTCTGTATTTTCTCTAGACCTTACAGGAGCTAAGGAGATTTTGTTATATTTTAAATCAGCAAAGTTACTGTTGTCATCTTGAAAATGTTTTATACTGTGGAGGAACCTTGGGGTTCCCAGGGTGGCTTCATTCAGAGCATTTAGTATTTGAGTCACTGGCAGCAAAGATGGTATTGTCTTCAAGGGGTGGGATAGGGATGGAAGAGGGGGTCTCCATATTCAAGTGGGAAAGTTTGAGTTCATCCCACTTTGTCAGGTGGGTTTCAGTGGTGCTCTTGTCTGAGTTGGCTTTTCCTTCAGAGGAAGCTTTTAGTCTGCTGAAGTGCTTGGCCCCTGGCCCCTTGAGACACCCAGCTTCTCTGTAGTAAGAGGTCGCTGTGACTTGTCAGTCGGCGCCACTAGCATTGCCTTACAGAGTGAATGACAACCTGCCTGACTTCCTGAAATGAGTGAGCTGCTGGTAGCTATCTAAAGTGATTCCTTGAGTGGACCAGCTGGAAGGAAGTGTTTATGTGGCCCCTCTGAACGCTGGGGAGTTGCTGCCAAGTGCTACACTGTTAGGATCAATCTCATTTATGTCAAGATGGGCTCCGCTGGCACGGTGATTAGCCAAGGGATTCAGTTGCTACTTTTCTTATCAGCCCACCCCCATGATCAAAGCAAGGCTTTGGAAAATATGAAAAACGCGTGAAAGTGGAGAAGAAGGGAAAATAGGAGCGAGGGAGCAAAGGAGTGATGCAGAATCCAGATGCACATTTTCTTCTGACCTTTTAAAAGGCATTTTTGAAATACAGTTGAAATCCTGTGGCATATAAGATATATAATTTTATATTATTGAAAAAAAAATTTTTTCTTTTGCTCCATATGTCACGAGCTTTTACCTGTGTCACTTGAAACTCTACAAAAAGAACGTTTCTAATGTTCTTCCAGACAGGCTGCCTTGAGTTTTTTTCACTATTGAAAAGGCATCTTGGTTCATTATCTTTGACTACACTTTGCACAGTTGTTCTCCTCCTTAGGAGAGACTTCTGGAAGAAGAATCTGTGACAAAAAGGGTAGGCATTCTAAAGCCTTTCTCCTTCTCTGGATTGGATGTGTGGCTTTCCAGAAAGCCTGCTCTTGCCAGCATCAAGCCAGAGCATCTGCCCCTCAGTGACCTTCAAACAGCACACAGAGCAATTCATTTTCTTTTCTTTTTTTTTTTTTTTTTTTGTGGTGCTGGGGATCGAACCCAGGGCCTTGTGCTTGCAAGGTAAGCACTCTACCAACTGAGCTATCTCCCCAGCCCATGAATTCATTTTTAATTTGAGAAGTAAAAGAGCAACACATTATTTTTTATTTACATCTCGGAGATGACTAGTGAGAATGGTATTTTATTTTATTTTTTTAATTGGGGAGGGAATTTTTTTTTTTTCTTTTTGGGGAATTACCTACTTACTGGGTGTTGGGTATTTAAAGAGATTTTTATGACCTCCTCTTTACATGAAAGATATTAGCCCCTTGTCATATTTATTTCAAATTTTTAACTAGTTTGCAATTTGCCATTGAATTTTTTGGGTCACACCTTTATTGAGATACAATTCACATGCCATAAAATTCACCCACCTAAAGTGTACTGTTCAGTGTTTTTTTAGTCTATGTATAGATTTGTGCAATGATCATTATAACCCAGTATCAGCATTTTATTCCTTTGTATTGCTGAATAATATTTAGTTGTATGGATATACCACATTTTGCTATCTGATGAATGTTTGGATTTTTTCCATCAGTTTTGTTTGTTTCCAAAGTTTTAAATTCATGTCCTCAAGTCTGTGGCTCATTTAGATGGTGATTCCTTCAGTTGTTTGATTAATAAATCTCCCAAATCGACATTTCCTTCATATTTTCATCATTTTAATTTTTAAAATTTGTTTTATTTTTGTTTCACATTTCAACCTACAATTCACTTACATTTAATTTTGGAGTTATAAATAAGTTTAAATAATACCCCATTATGCCCCAACTCCTCTAGTAGCTGATATTTTCCAGTTGTGTCTGCTGAGTCATCTTCTCACCGACCATTTCCTTTCCTTTGTACTGATTTATTTTTAAAAAGACTTTATTTTTTAGAGTAGTTTTAGGTTCACAGCAAAATCAAGTGGAAGGTACAGAGATGTCCCCCACACTCCCTGTCCCTATGTACACACAGCATCCCACACTGACAACATCCAGCATCCAGAATGGTACACTTGTTAAAATAGGTGAGCCTCTTGGACCCATCTTTATCTCTCAGAGTCCATGGTTTATATTAGAGCTTCCTCTTGGTGTCTGTATTCTATGTGTTTGGACAGATGTGTGAAGATATGCATCCATCTCATAGTATCATGCAGAGTATTTTCTCTGCCCTAAAAATCCTCTATGCTCTTCCTATTCATCTCTTCCTCCTCCCCAACCCCTGATAACCACTGATCTTTTTATTGTCTTCTTTTGCCTTTTTTTAGAATGTCATATAGTTGAAGTCATATAATATGTACTCTTCTAATCCTCCTTTCATTCAGTATGTGCATTTAAGTTTCCTCCATGTCTTTTGCAGCTTGATTGGGCTTAGTTCTTTTGAGTGCTGAGTAATATTGCATTATCTGGTTGTATAATAGTTTGTCAGTTCACACACTGAAGGACATCTTGGTTGCTTCCAGCATTTGGCATTTATGGATAAATGTGCTATAAACATCTATGTGCAGGTTTGTGTGTATGTAAGTTTTTAACTTATTTGGGTAAACCAAGGGGCATGATTGCTATATTGATGGTAAAATTATATTTAGTCTTGTAGAATATTGCCAGACTGTCTTTCTAAAGTGGCTGTACCACTTTGCTTTCCGTCCAGCAATGAAAGAAAGTTCCTGGTGTTCTGCATCCTTGTGGGCATTTGGTGGTGTTGTTCTGAATTTTGGTCATTCTACTAGATGTGTATTGGTCTGATATCTTTGACTTTTTTTTTTTTTTTTTTGGTATTGGGAATTGAACCCAGAGGCACTTTACCATGAAGTCACATCCCCAGTCCTTTTTATTTTTTTACTTGGAGACAGGGTCTTGCTAAGTAATTTGCTTGCTTAGTAATGAGCTTGCTAATTTGCTGAGGCTAGCTTCAAACTTTCAATCCTCCTGCCTCAGAAGCTGAGTCCTTGGGATTACAGGCATGCATCAGTGTGTCCAGCCCACTGACAGTTTAGTTTGCATCTCCCTGATGGTGTAATATGTAGAGCATCGTTTTGCGCACTTATTTGCCATTTGTATATAGGTGTGCACACACACAATCTTGTACATAACCTTTCATGGAGGCCTGTCAATCAATGAATCCTCATGAAGAACCACTTCCTTGGAGCTCTGGTAGGTTCTTGGTTATCTCATTTGTGCCATGCCCCACATGTCTACCTGCCCCTGCTCACCTTCTTTGAACCTGGGCGTGCCCCAGTTTTCCAAGACAAATGTTGACTATGGTACTGATCTGCAACCTGGTTATACTGACCTAAGGCTTGTTGAAAATGATTGCTTCTCATTGTTACTTCTATTGGCCAAACTTGATTCTGAGGTGTTATGACTTTTTTGGACAACACAGGTTTTCTTCTGTGTTCCAAGGATGACTTTTAAGTACGTAGTTCCTTCTTGACTCCTTTCCTCACAACCATTTGACCCTGCAGAAGACCTTAGTGAAGCTTCCAGAAGCTTGTTGATTAAGCCTAGACTCAGCCTTCCCCTCCACTTTTGCTGTTACCCCGACTTTGGGGCCTACGGTGGTTGACTTTTCCCCACTGGATCCTCTGACTTCCTGAGATATTCCCTTCAGCTTAAATTTGTTTAACATTCAAAACCTTTTCCTATGTGGTAGTCTTTGGGGTTCTTGTGGTATAGAGTAAGCCAACTTATTCTTTCTTCTGTTCCCATTCAGTGATGTCCTCTGTTCTGTAGATTCTGGCTGTGACTCAGTCACTGACACAGAGCCTGAGGACGAGAAGGTCCTTCCCTACTTGAAGCAGCAGAACCTGCCAACGAAGACTCCACCTGGGAACCTGATGGTGGTGCAGCCGGACCGCATTCGCTGTGGGGTAGGCACTGCTGGTGGCCTGGGGGAGCCATGTTAGAACATGGGTTTATAATGGATGTCTTTGTCACAGAAAAGGGAGGAGGTCTTATGTTGCACCTCAGTATAATTTCCGCCTTCCCTTGGGGTTTCCCTTGGGACCCCCATGTCCTGGGTCTTGGACTTCTTGTCCTTTAAGTCAGTCAAAGAGCAATGAGCCCAGGAATGTATGTATCATTAATCTAAAACTTTCATTTTATAGGTCAGTTACACAGAACATGCAGGACAGCAGTAGATATGAACATTAGCAGATACTTGTGCTGTCCTTGGGGTTAGAGGCCTGCATCTGTTCCTGCTGGTCCGGCACTGAGAGCTTGCTTTTTTGTCACCTGGCCACTGGTTTGGCCCGAGAGAGTGCCTTGCAACTTGATTGCTGAAACTCTCTAGCCAATACTGCTTGATTAAAGGATTGGAGAAACACCTAAGTTTCGTGTGACTGGCACTTTTAGTGCAGAGCCTATTTTAACAGGTGACTCAGTGTGATGGTCCAATAGATGAGCCACTGCCATTCATCAACAGATGAGCAACTAACATGGTAGTGATAGTTTTCATCATTTTCCTATTCCTGATGGAAAATGTGTAACTTTCTTTCTTTTCTAATATTTATTTATTTATTTTTATTTTTTAACATGTACATAGGGTAATACTGTTTCATTCTTCTCTCTTTCTCTCTTGCAGTTCTAGGAATCAAACCCAGGGCATGCTAGGCAAGCACTCTACCACTGAACCACATCCCCAGTCCCCAAAATACGTAGCATTTATGATAGTTTGGGGCAGTGAAATGCTTTCCTCATGGTTACAAGCTCTTAGCTAAGCTTGTCACTATTGTCTCAAGACGGCAGGGTGAGAGAGTCTTGGTGATGGGAAGCATGGACACCAGCTTCCTTGCATTTGGGAATAGGTTTCTGTGCAGTCATGGCCCCAGGACAGTGGGCAAGGGCTCCCTCTGTGGGGTTTCAAACTGCTCCTTTGGACTCAGTTTGACCCACAGACATGTTTGGTTTGAACATCACAGTGTTTTAAAAATTAGTCATAAAAATCTGTGTTTCAAGCTTCCTTTGAATCAGAAGCTGGTATTATTAGTCCTGAGGTGACCAGCCTTTGCGTGGGATGTGCATCCTCCGGCTGGTGCTCACCACTTGCTGTTCATCTTACTCAGCTCATTTCACTCCCTTCCCTCACTGACCAGGCCTGTGTGGGCATTTTAGTTTCACTTTCCCATACTGCTTCCTGCCTTCCCCTCTGATGTCAGGTCGGTGAGTGACTGTGGGTGTCTGGAACTGAAGCACGTTGCCCTCCCCTTGCCTCTCTGATTTTCTGGGTTCTCATTCCTTTTCCCATCGGGGCTGACTATTAACCCAGGGTTCTATTTGTTGTGTTCTCTGGGTGATGTTGGGTCCTGACTGTCAACAGGATGGACACACATTCTCTTTGACTTCTCACTTCCCTGGGGTAAGGTGCATGTAGGACAGGGCTGGGCCTGCAGCAGGAGTGACCACAACCACAGTTGTGTGCTCAGGCTTTGTACCTAGAATCTGCCCCTTCCTCCATCTCCTGCGAAACCCAAGCTTGCTGTACCTTTCTTGTGGCCCTTGTCATAAAGGTCTACTGTGAGGACTTTATAGCAAGACCTTAGAATGAACAGAAATTTCTTTTTCCCCCTGTTATTTCATGGACCAGCCTTACCAGGTCAGTCTAAAAGGACCACTTCCCAGTTTAACCAGCCCAATAAAAACAATACAGTTTGAGGATCCCCTAATCTGAAATGTTGGAGACAGAAATATCTTGGATTTCAGATTTTTGGATTATTTGTATATACATAATGAAATATGTGGGGAAAGGGAACCAAGTCTAAAAAATTCATTTATGTTTCATGCATACCATATACACATAGCCTGAAGATAATTTTTTTTTATGGTGCTGGGGATTGAACCCAGGGCCTTGTGCATGCAAGGCAAGCACTCTACCAACTGAGCTATATCCTCATCCCTCTGAAGATAATTTTATATAATACTCTTAGTGTTTGTAACTGTGTTTGGTCTGCAACCCTGTCATGTGAAGTCAGGTGAGGAATTTTCCTCTTGTGGCACCACATAAGTGCTCAAAAACTTTCAGATTTTGAAACATTTATTAGTTTAGATTTTTAGGTTAGGGATGCTCAACCCTTAATTCCTTTTGGTAAACTCAGAGTGAGATTTTTTTATTATATGTTCTTTTTAGTTACACATGACAATAGAATGTATTTTGACATATCATACATATATGGAGTAAACATGGGGTACAACCCATTCTTGTGGTTGTACATGACGTGGAGTTACACTGCTCATGTGTTCATATATGAACATAGGAAAGTTCTGTCAGATTCACTCTACTGTCTTTCCCATTCCCATCCCCCTCCCTTCCTCCCATTCCCCCATCCAATCTGGTGAACCTCCAATCCAGTGAACCTTCACTCCTCCTCCCCACCCCACCCCGCCCTGGCCTATTGTGAGTTAGCATCAGTGTGAGATCTTATAGCAAAGTAAAAGAGCTGTCTAAGTTGCTTAATACCTTGGAAAAATTACCCCCCCATCCCCTGCCATCTGCCAATGAGTTATTTTTGCCCCTCCAGGAACAGCCTAAGGAGTAGAGCCCCGTCCAGGCCAGGGCCTCTCACCCCTCATGGTGCAGAGGAGTCACCTGGCTTCTTGTTAAAATGCAGACTCTAGGTCCATGGTCCAGAGGGACTGGACAGTCTGCTTTTCTACCTAGCTTCAGGGGTGCCAATGCTGCTGGTCCTTTGGCTGCCTTTGGAATAATAAGACTAGTCTAGAACAGCACTTCTCAAACTACCCACGGCAGAGGACTTTTTTAAAAAAAATTTCAAATTTTGCAATGATGCAGTGATTTTCTGAAAAGCAATGAAAAAAGAAATGCTATAAAATGAAATTAAAAGACAATGACCTACAAGCTCCAGGCTTTAAAAAATTACTAGTACATTGAACAGACATAAAATAACTCCATAAAATTGATATAAGGGGTTATAAATGTTTACTATTGTCTTTGGCAACTTGTCTTGTTGGGATAGTAGCCCAGAGTTCCTTGCCTGGCCCTGGACTGCTGAGCCTACCGTGCTCTGGATCACCCTTGCTAGAGAGAGCTGGGGCTCAGGGAGCCAGGGAGACCCTTAGCCTAGCACCCTAAGGGACCTAGGAGGGAGAGGGGACCATGACCTGTCTCCCATACCAGGCAGAAACCACTGTCTACGTCATTGTGAGATGTAAGCTGGATGAGAGGGTGGCAACAGAAGCAGAATTTTCTCCTGAGGATTCTCCGGCCATAAGGGTGGAAGCCACTCTGGAGAATGAGTACACGGTGTCTGTGAAGGCTCCCCGTAAGTAGCCCAGAGGTGACAGGTCAATAGTGCTTACCTGTCTTCTGAAATATTATTATTCTCAAGCTTATTTACTATTCCATCACCCACGCTGACATGGTCACTTTGAATAGTTTTGATAATTTCACACGTTTTTAAAAAGCAGTCCATTGTTTTAATTTGCATTTCCTTGATTACTAAAGAGGCTGAATGTTTTTCCATGTCCTCTACTTGTGGCATTTCCTCTTTTGAGAATCGAATCTTTGTGGTTGGTGTATTTTTAATTTTTTCTTTCCCCTCAAAACCCCTTCCGGTGGTGTAGAACCCTGCCCCAGGAAGAGCACGCAATAATGACAGCAGGCAGAGCAAGCCAGTCGGTCCCACTGGCCCTGTGTGGCAGAAACAGTGTCATCTCCCAGGATCCTCCACCTGTGACCTCTGGCCTTTGTATGAAGTGCCTCAAACCCAGCTTCTTGTTCACTGAGGCACTAGGCCTACAGTAGAAAGCACAACAGAGGCAAATCCTTCCAAATTTAAATCACACACCCAGTGAGGACATTTGCTCTGACTTGGCCCTGCCATATGTGGCCTACTCCCCTTCCACTTCCACCCTTTGCCTCGCTTGCCCCCCAGCAGGCCTCCGAGACCTTTCTCCCAGTCCCCAATTAGTATCTTCCCCATTCCTGAAGCCATCACTGTCTGGATGCTTTCCCCTGGACCCTTGTTTTTCCTGGGCATTTTCACAATATCTTTTCTCTGTTTAGACCTTTCTTCCGGGAATGTTTGTCTGAAGATATATTCTGGGGACTTAGTGGTGTGTGAAACCAATATCAGCTATTATACTGACATGGAAGAAATTGGGAATTTATTGTCCAGTGCTGCAAATCCTGTGGAGTTCATGTGTCAGGTAAGGATGCTGAACAGGAAGCCTGAGCTCTCTGGGCATGTCATTTCTGCTCTTGGTTTTTAGCCTTGAATCTGCTGGGCAGGAGATAACTGGACATCTTTAAAATCTGACCGTCTTCACTTTTGTGTTCAGGCCTTTAAAATTGTGCCCTACAACACAGAGACCCTTGATAAACTGCTCACCGAGTCCCTGAAGAACAACATTCCTGCCAGCGGACTGCACCTTTTTGGAATCAACCAGCTGGAAGAAGAAGATATGATGACAAGTAAGTCTACAGTCAGACCTGGAACCACGCAGGTGCTTTCTGCAGGTCGCTGTTCTACTGCCCATCCTATGAGAAGGGCTCAGAGATTCTTTTCAGTCATACATCTGAATCCAGTCGAGTGTCAGTCACTTAGCCATGGGGATACCTTCTGAGAATTGCAGTCAGGTGATTTCGTCATTGTGTGGGTCTCCTAGAGGGCACTCACAAACCAAGCTGTCATGACCTGCTTCACACTGAGGCTTTGTGTATATGTATATATATATATATGGGTTAAGATGAGCAGAAAGACTTGAGGGTAAATCAGGCACAAAAGAAGATGGTGCAAAAAGAGACACAGTAGATATAACATGTAATGTATGAGGCTGCTGCTGGGGTAACCCAGCAGATTATTTTTTTTTAATAAGTATAAAGTAACAAAAACTGTGGTATAGTGAATACACAAACCAGCAACATATCATTTGCCATCATCAAGTGTTATATACTAAACGTAACTGCCTGTGCTTTTACACAACTGACAGTGCAACAGGTTTGGTCACATCGGTGTCATCGCAAACATGCATAGTATCTTGTGCTTATGATGTTAGATGGCCACGCATCACTAGGGGATGGATTTTTCCCTGGCATCCTAATCTTACAGGACCTCTGCTGTTGATGAATAGTTGTCAAGAGAGACGTAACTGCACTTCACCCCCTTCTAGAAACACATGTGGTTCCCACTCGCCCTCTGGGTAACATTCAAAGCCTCAGCCTACTAACAAGCCCTGCCCCAGGGCTGCTGCCCTCACCACTCTCTGCCTGTCCCTTGGCTTCTAGGCCCTGCTGTATGGATGGGATGAACTTCTCTCACCTGTGTCTTACCACGCCACTCATGGGAACAGTTTCCTTGTCTCCACCTTGGTTGCCACTGGCCTGCCTCTTTTCTCCTCACCTCCCTGCAGCAGCTCAGAGAGTGCTTCCTCTGGGAGGCCTTCTTCAAACCTCTACCTGTTCTCCACCTGGAACAGGTGTCCCCTAGCATGCTGGGGCTCTGTCCTAGTGCTTGCCAGCTGAGTCTATCCTTTTTTCTAGGTTCTCAGCTCAGCAGTGAGTGCAAATGTTCCCAGATGGCGGGCTCCTCATAGACCTAGACCAGTATCTGCCCCATGAGGGAGGATCAGGGCCTTGTACGAAAGTGGGATAGTCTGCCACTTATACAAGGACAGTGCCCAGTGCTCTGGACAGGATGCCTTTGCAGTGTTTTGTGGACACCATTCTTCTGTCAGACCACAGCGGCCCTGCCCAACCCATGGCTTCCCTCTGCCTGTGTCACAGGCTTCTGTAACCTGAGGACCATAGGCTGGTCCTGGGGGCGCTCTCTTTCTTGTTGCCTTTCCTCACCTACTATGGAATGTTCTTGCAACACTTCTGGTACATATTACTACTCTATATGCCTACACTCAGGGCTCAGGAGAGAATATTTCATAGCCTGACAGTGTGGGAACTTGGGGATAGTTTTAGACCCTTCTTTTCAAAGATCATAACCTGATGAATAGGAAGCTGGATTTGTCATAATATATATATCATATATGTATAGATAAATAGATAAATTCACATATATAAAATATATAATTGTATATAATATAAATTGTTGCTCCTACAAATCAACTTTTATGAAAAAAAAATTTCCGTTTAACTCCACAACACAAACATATCTATTTTTTTGGCATAATTATTATGAAATTGGGAATAAGAGTTAAGAGGATGAACTTATTTCTCTCAACACAAAAGAATAGTTTCAAAGCACTCTGAACTTTGTAGAGAAGGTCAAAACATGATCCCTGTTGTACTTGTGGCTGATAGTTAAGTTTTCAGAAATCATCACTGGTGGGGCTAGTGTGTGGCTGGGATGGAGCTTAGTGGTACAACACTTGCCAAATTTGCATGTGGCCCTGGGTTCCATCCTTAGCACTGCAAAGAAAGAAATAGCACCTTCTGAATTCGTATTATTTCTACGGTTCTTCCAATACTTTTGGAGAAAGAAGGTAGGCTGTTAATTATTAGTATACTAATTAATTAAAATATTATTTTTCTCTGTAATGTGAGTACATGATCTTCAGTGGTGCCCCAAAGGAAACTGTTAGATGATCTGTCAATCAACCAATAAGTGATGATTAAATGCCTACTGGATGTCATGCTATGCTTGGGAACTTCATCTCCTGTGCCTTCATTCTTACCTGTCAATTAACTTCTCCTTGACCCCTTTTTCAGATCAGAGGGACGAAGAGCTGCCCACCTTGTTGCATTTTGCTGCAAAGTATGGGCTGAAGAACCTGACTGCCTTGCTGCTCACATGCCCAGGAGCCCTGCAGGCGTACAGTGTGGCCAACAAGCATGGCCACTATCCCAACACCATCGCTGAGAAGCATGGCTTCAGGGACCTGCGGCAGTTCATCGATGAGTATGTGGTAAGTAAGGTCAAGGTGAGGGGACCCCATGTTTGGAAGTGCATCCTGTGGCTCTTGGCTGCCTCTTCACAAAGACATGGACTGATTCCATCCCTGGCATATCCTCATGTGCCTCTTCTGACTGTATGCAGTGTGTTGGGGCCTCAGATGAACCCTGAAGTCACATGGGTCCAAATTCCTTTCCGCACTTGGTAGACGTGTAACTTTGGGCAAGTTATGTATCTTCTCTCTGTTTCTTAATGGACAGAAGGAATCATAATAGTTCCATTCATAGAGTTGTTTTGAGGATAAAATGAAATATTGAAAGCATTGAAGGCCACCCTCAAAACATTTGTAGAGCAGACCTGCTGAAGATTGTTGCTGACCCCTCTTCACCACCCGCCTTCCTCCCGGTTTTCCCAGCTACCTCATCCAGCTGCAGCCCCAGGTGGACTGTTTTAGGATTGATTAGCAAACACCACCTGAGGGGGCAGTGGGGTTCTGACACCCTGCCTGGATCTGAACTTAAGACAGGTGGATGCACCCAGTTTATCTGCTCATCCAGTTTTGGGCCCTCATTCCTCCTTGATCGTTGGCTTCTGGGTCCTTCCCTGAGTCTAATCTCACCCTGTGCTCAGTACTGCCTCTGTTGTCTTGGAGGCAGTTGCTTTTCCTGACTCCACTCCTTTCTGCTTTTCCTTCTCCTTCACAGACCCACAGAGGCCACCCAAGAATAGTTCAGGCTTTCATATGGGACTGTGTTTTCCAAGAGGAGCAGCAAACATTGTCCAGTCTGGCTTTCTACTTCTAGACAGGAGTGAGCCTGACACCTTCCCAGACACTTAACTCTGCTCTATATTGGAAAATCTACAAGGCAGTGACTCACCAAGGCACACAGAAGGGCCTTCCCAAGCATTTTAAATGAATAGAACAGTATAAATTCTTATTTTGGGCCTCACTGACATAAATGGATCTAGAGGCACTCAGTCTCAGAATATTTCCTTGACTTTTCTTTGAAATCACAAATGAATGCAATGTAGCATTTTATTTTCTTGTCAATTGTTTTTGCTAGGGACATATGGTATTCTTGGTAGTAATATTTATTGAATTGGCAAATGTATTAGCTCATTTAATCCTCACCACAATCCTTTGAAGTTGACAGTATTGTGATCCCTGATTTGTAAATGAGAAAAAAAAAAAAAAAAAAAAGACTTAGAAAAGGCCATGTGGTTGGTGCCTGGAGCCACACACTGGGAAAGTGTGGAGATGGGATTTGAACCTAGTTTGATGCTAAAGCCAGGACTTGTTATCCTGCTCTGCATGACAGGGAAGTTTTTTTACTTATTTATTTCTGCAATACTAGAGATTGAACCCCAGACCTCAGGCATGCTAGGCAAGCTACATCCCTGAGCTACATCTCTGTCCCACACAGGGAAGTTGAAATACGCACTTTTAGTGTGTGTTGAAGTTAATCTGGTTCACATTTTTTGAATCCTCTTTGCTGTGTAGTCACCTTCCACCAATGCATCTTCAGCCTTGCTGCCTAAAGGGTTGCATGTTGCTTATGGCCCCTAAGAATCATCCTGTCTTTTTTCCACCACCTCAAAACCAAATGCCTGACCTGAGGTTTTCAACACTGAATAGGTCCACTCGGGTCCTATCAGGAAACCAACACACAGTATCAGTGAACAGTATCAGAGCAACTTTCTTGGGCAATGATGATGCAAAAGAGGATTATTCTGTGGGTAGAGGCTAAAATAAGATTGTGACATACTTCAGTTTCTTACCAGAAAAGGCTGTGCAGAGGTTACAGAGAAGTGGGCTTTGTAGCTTCACAACCACCCAGAGGCAGAATGACAGTGGACATCTTTTCTGAGTCCAGGACCCTTCAACCAAGATCAGCTCTCTCCCTGGGCATAGAACATGAAAGTGAGGGAAGAAGCCCTGGAAACCATCAGGCACCTTGGAGAAGCCTGCCAGAAGGGACAGGGACTGAGGGAGTTACTCTGGGACCCTGAAGCTCGGGAACACCTTAGTGGCAGCCCAGTTGGGTCAACTTGAATTTTTCTGTGGCCTCTTGTGTCATTTGCTCCCTTTTAAGGAACCATTAGAATGAAGTAGAAGGGTCAAAATCCAGGACTGTAACCCCTAAAGTAAAGCACTGAAAGATTTTTCTGAATTTTGTTTATAAACTAGGAAATATATAACTTTGTCAAGCAGCATGGAAAGAATAGCATGAAATTACATGTAGTTAGAGGCTTGGCATCGCACCTGACCCATGACAGGTGCTCATGCGAAAGTAATTTCTTATCCTCTGGTTGTTGAACATTTAATCAGTATCTCTTGAGAGCATGACTCCGATTAGCGTTAGGGTAAGATAAGAAGATTAAAGCAAAGAACACAAAATAAGGAAAGGAAAAATAAAGCCTGAAGCTTGGCCCCAGGGAGAACACAGATACTCCAGGCAAGTACAATCCTGACACATGAGAACGCTTGTTTTGCTGCCACAGGCCCCCCGGGGACCCAATTGCACCCCAACTCTACATCATTGTGCCCATGGGCGCTGTCTTCTCTTGCAGGAGACTGTGGACATGCTGAAGAGTCACATTAAAGAGGAGCTGATGCATGGGGAGGAGGCTGAGACCGACGCCGTGTACGAGTCCATGGCCCACCTGTCCACAGACCTGCTCATGAAATGCTCCCTCAACCCCGGCTGTGATGAAGAGCTGTATGAGTCCATGGCTGCCTTCGCTCCTGCAGCCGCCGAAGACCTCTGTAAGTAGCCTGGCCAGTTCTGCTTCCAGGTTTCTGCTGAGAAATGACTTTCTTCATTCTGGTCTGTTGGGGGGAAGTCCCTGCTTACCCCTGCCCGACTCAGACAGATGAAGATTCCATGTCAGTGTTAGGCCTGCAGTCACGTGCCGTGGCAGGCAGAATCCTTCCCCAGACTTCCTCTGCTGTGGCTGCTGCGAGGGTTTGCCTGGAAGTCACAACTCACAAAGGCATTGTCTCATGATCTGAGACAACTCCCCTGCCTGGTCCAACAGCCACTTTTTGTCTCTCTCTTTTTTTTTTTTTTGCGGTGCTGGGGATTGAACCCAGGGCCTTGTGCATGCAAGGCAAGCACTCTACCAACTGAGCTATATCCCCAGCCCCAACAGCCACTTTTTATAACCAACATTTTGTAAAGCCCCCTTTGCTACCCTGACATGATATTCATGTATAATATAACCTACCTACACATGAAACCCTTAGACACTTAGTGTCCTTCCCTATTTGAAATGTTAAATAGAAATTATGGGAGAGGACATGCCCAGGCATGCCTGCACACGAAGACACTTGAAATGGTCCCAGGTAGAAACCTGCATTCATGACCACTGTCAATGTCATGGCCTCAGGTGGAGACTGACACATATTAATTGTCTTGGTGACTCAAATGCTGCAAGGAATGTTGACATCAAGGTCTGGGTTTTCCTAAATTGTGAACAGCTGTTCACAATTCACAATTTCCTAATGAATGAGTTTCCTGGAAAATACAGTACAAAAATAAAAGGTTTTTACATATGAAAGAGTTTAGGTTCTAGGCTCAGAAAATAAGCAAGTTTTTTTTGGGGGGTGGGGGAAGGATAACCTGATTTTATTGGATTAATGCACAAAAACTTATTTCCAAATCATCATGCTGCAGGATGTGATTTTTTTCTTGTAAACTGCTTAACAAATTTTACCCATTTGGGAGTAGGTATGTTGTTTTTATTTTATTTTTCCTTTCAAAAGTAATAACATTTTTACAAAAACTTGAAATAAAATAGGAATGTACAACTGAGTTGATAAAAGTCTATATGACCCCCCCAGTCAATATAGCATTAGTAATAGTTTGTTATTACATCTTTTTTTTTTTTTTTTGTGGTACTGGGGATTGAACCCAGGGCCTTGTGCTTGCAAGGTAAGCACTCTACTAACTGAGCTATATCCCCAGCCTACATCTTTTTCCTATATTTGTTAACATCAAATTTAAAATTTTACACACACATATATACATGCACATAGATATGCACAAATGCACACGTGTATAAATATGTATTATAAGCTATTTTTTCTGACATATATATGTAATGGGATATTGAAAGTCAGGGGGAAACCAACACTTCATTTTGCAAGGCTGTCCCACACATTACAGGGTGTCAAGCTTCCTTTCCCCTTCTCTGAATGCCAGTGGTGTCCCTTGGTCTTGGTGACCAAAACACTCCCCTAGATCTTCAAAACATCCCCTAGGGGGCAGTATGCCACCCTTGAGAATTGCTGATCAAATTAACATTGAATTTCAATGCACTTGTTAGTTAGTGGTGAAGCAGAACCTCACAACAGGCCGTCTAAGAAGATTTTTATGTTTTCCCATCATTTGCTATCAAGTGCTAAGCACTCTGAAACACTGTCCAAGACTTAGCCCTCTTTTCCTCTGGGTCGGTCTAATTAATAGATTCAGGAAACATGACACAGGCTAGGGATGTAGCTGAAGGGTAGAACACTTGCCTAACATGCGTGATACCCTGGGTCTAATTCCCAACACCATGGGGAAAAGAGAGAAAGAGAGAAAAAGAGAGAGAGAGAAGAGAGAGAGAGAGAGAGAGAGAGAGAGAGAGAGAGAGAGAGAGAGAGAATGAGAGAGAGAGAGAGAAAAACATAAGACAGATACCCAGCAACGTATCTGCTTGGATGTTACCACCTTCCAGGGATTGCAAGGAGGTACTTCTAACTTTCCCATGCACAAACTCCTGGTAAAGTAGGCACCATGAAGATGCCTTGGAGCAGGAGGCACAGGCTGGTTGGGGGCCAGGGGTGTCCCTGACACCAGCCAGGTCTTTGACACTGACCCTAACACCTACAAGGTGTGGTACATTGATTGTTAGGCATTTGCCATTCAGATCAGCTGCTCCTCTGGGGTTCAGGGTAGTAAAAGCCCTCTTTCAGCACCTAACTGGGAGGACTGGAAGTGCTAGTAGATGCTTTTCCCAAATGACTCTGTCCTGGAAGGTACATGGGAAGGGAAGGCATCAGCCCTACCGTCCGCATCCTTTGTCTCGTTGAATCCTAAAAACAGCCCAACAGGGTACCCGAGGGTAACTGAGGCACTGAGAGGTTAAACAACTTTCCCAAAATGTTGCAACTGATAAGTGAGAGAGTCTAGATTCGAATTCAGGCCTTTCTGTCTCTAGGATCATATTCTTTATTTCAGGCCAGAAATGTTCCTCGAACACCATTGATTTTAGTCCTTTTCATTTAGAAAAACCCTTCACCTCTGTAGTCATGCCTCCTCTCTCTATGCTCAACATCAGATAACCAGTCAGCCTCTGGCACCCCTGCACTTGCACATTTGTCTGTCTATATACCCAACAAGCGTTTCCAGAGCATCTGCATTTTCAAGCTACTTGCCTTTCCTGGGTATTGGAGATACAAACGGACCAAGACTAGACCTTCCCACTGTGGAGCAGGGACCCATTCACAAAAGAACACTTGGAGAACCACAATGACCCACTTGGGAGTCCAGAGCTGTGCATCATTTCTGCCCGGTCCCCTAGTTATAGGACTGTCCAACAATGAGAACATTCCCTGCTTACCTGGCAGTTTGTGTTGACACAGTCGCCTTAACACTTGTTATCCCCCTGGATGCTCTAGTACATGGAGCTCCCTGGAACCCTGCAGGGAATGCTAAAGGCATCCATCCCATTATTCCTTGTCTGCTGGGCCCTTCACAGCGGAAATGGTGAGGTTCCCCAGCTCTTCCCACAGCAGCAGTGTGCTGGGCAACTAGGCTGGTTTGTAGCTGATAGGCAACTTGTAAAGTCCCATGGGGCCTGGGGGCTTCTGGTCCATTGTGAAACTGGAAGGGGGCTACCAGGAGAGAGGCAGGCTATAGAATGTGGCTCCATTTTGGATGAGAAATGGAAACCCACCACATTTTTCTTTTGCCAGATCATATAATCTCTGAGTTTTGGGACTGCCGACATAGTTTGGTTTCTTTCTGTCTCTGAAATTGTTAGGTTTAACCTTGAGAATGATCCCTTCCCTACTGACTCAGAAGACCCAGCAACTTAGACCTGGGAAGAATCATTCATTTTACTGATGATGATAATCTGAGTGAGAAGGCAGCTTGGTTCCTAAACAAGTAGGATAAAGACCAAACTGGTAAATCAAAGATGCTTATTGCAGCACTAGCTCGGAAGGCCATAACTCTGAGCATCTGTCAGCCCTTTGAAGTTCAACTGACTGCTTTTATCTTTGTGGTCTTATCTGGTGGTCCTTAGGCTTGGTGGATAGAATAATCTCCCTTTTTCCTGGGGCTCCAAGATTTAGTAATTTACCTAATTCCCATCAAGAAAGACCTGGATCAGGAATCTGGGTCTTTGGATTTCCAGGGGACAAGTCTTTCTGCAACCCTGAT
Organism: Sciurus carolinensis; assembly: GCF_902686445.1. Taxonomy (NCBI): domain Eukaryota; kingdom Metazoa; phylum Chordata; class Mammalia; order Rodentia; family Sciuridae; genus Sciurus; species Sciurus carolinensis. The sequence goes on along the minus strand of NC_062217.1, from coordinate 145,632,655 downwards.
GGGGTTGAGGGTCCTCCTGGGTCTGCATTTGCTGGTCCTGGGATGGACACTTTACAGGAGTTATTTCTAATGTCTAAATAGCCAGGGTTATCTGTGCCCTACCTGTGTTGCTGTTTGTGATGGCAACCCTAGATGCTGAAAATAAACAAGTTAGGAAATTGGGCTGTGTTTGTTCATTCACTTGCTCATCCATTCACCTACTTGCTGGACCAGTATTATGTACTGCTGGGCTTTAGACCAGTTTGCAGCTCTGCTCTGGAGATGCCCTAACTGTTTTGGGGACAGATCTGCCTCTTCCTGACTTGAATGTGGGAAAGAGATGTGATGAGCTCTCCTTTACCAAAGGGAATTCTAGAATAATCACTGAGTAGAAAGATCACCAGGGAAACTCCCAGTACTGAGTGAAGGAACTGGGTGGAGATGTTGGGTTCTGAACCTGAGATTTTATGATCCTGCTCTAAGCTCTCTTTCCCTGAAACTTTTGTACACACACACACATACACACACACACACACACACACACACACACACACCCTCACAGTCTTTAGTTTAGATATGCTGCCACCAGGTGGCAACTACACATCTTTATTATTAGACCTTCAACTTTGCTGTCAATCCTCTTGAGAACTTTTTGATCAAGACTCCACAGATTTAAATCATCAACTTCCACAATTTACTATGTAAGAAATAAATGTCTTTAAGGATAAACTTATGCAAACACTGAATAAAAATCAGGACAAGCCTGTCTTTGGCTTCACTATCTCCTAATCTTTATTTTCCCCTTAGTTCTTATGCCTCTCTCCTTCCCGTCAGAGAATGCTGCAGTGATCCTAGTGGTCCTTTGATGTTGGTCATTAATTTTATTTGGAAACTACCTAGTGACTAGTCACTTCCCTGAAGCTCTGGGTATGAAGGACTCAGGAACTAGTTTGGGAGGCCCTTGTTGGGTCTCCGAGGGAATTCACTAGGATTTTGACTCTGCTTAGACACAGAGGCTTGTGTTTCTTTCATCAGAGAAAGGAGCCAAAGGAGAAGGGTACATTGTCTTGCTACTGGAAACGGAAAACTTGTAAGAGTCTCTAATCTAATCTCTCTAATTTAATAGTCGTCCCAGAGGGCTGTTCTGCTTCATGGTAACCTCTCATGGAACTTTTCCTTTGAACTTTAATCCCTTCTTCACCGTCTATGGCACCTTGAGTTTGTAGATGGCCAGAGCTGCTGTGGCCCTAACTGAGAACTGACATCATGTTACTGATTATCTCCAGCAGTTTGCATTTTCTTTACCTGGGCTCTCTGATTATGTGCCCACCCCCAACTGGGTTCCCTCTAAACCGAGAGTACAGTTGGGCACTGGAAAAGATATGGCATCTCAGCCCCATAGATATGAGTGGAGCCAAAGACCATTTCTAAGCAGATTTGCTAAGTTACTGGTTTGCTTCTGTAGCAGGCAACCTGCCCTATCTGCACCCTTTTCCCTCAGGAGCCTTCCTTCCTGTAGCTGCAGAGGCTGTCATTCCCTTGCTAGCCCTTTTGGGAAGATTCTTACTTCTACAGACAAGAGCTGCCTCAGGGCAGTGGTGCTTGTGGGGGCTGCATGGCGTTGTGTGTACCAGCTGGGATAGAACACTGCAGAGACAGTGCTGTGAGCACAGTGCACTTAGGATTTCCTAAGTATAAGAACTGCGTTGTAGGGGCTGGGGAGATAGCTCAGTCGGTAGAGTGCTTGCATTGCAAGCACAAGTCCCTGGGTTTGATCCCCAGCACCGCCAAAAAAAAAAAAAGAACTGCGTTGGAGACATAGGCGCTTGGAAAGGCACTGTATTGACTGTTCGAAAGTTAGAAAGGAAGACTCCTCAGCAGCAGCAGCAGCAGCAGCAATCTCCTTCTTCTCTAGACTTCCGTTCTTGCTTGGGGATCATGCTATCCTGAGGCTCTGCATACAAGTCCCCTGGGCTCTGGTTATTCACCTGTTTCTACAGCTCCTGGCCTTGGTAGGAAGTAGGTCTTATGGCGTTGTGTCATCCACAGTGCACAACAGATGTTAAACCAGTTCTTGAATTTGAAGTACTAGGAATCAAGATGTCATCCTAGACTTCCTGGAAGTCCAAGAGTGGAATAATTAGCGACATTCCAATGCAAAGACCTGGCTTCCCTGACAGGTGGTAGCAAGACATCTGTCAGGTGCCCTGGAGTTCGGGACTTCTCGGGGAAGCAGTAACTCCTCCAGCTGCTCCTGGCCTGGCTTTCATTTGCCTGCACTGTCCCTTCCAGCTGAATCGCCCTTCTCTTTTCTTAGCTTGAGCCATGCCCACATTCCTTCTCAAAGCTCAGACGCCTCCGTATGCATGTATTCCTCGTTCCTTCCCTAGCTTGTTCCCGCAGACATTCGTTCATTCAGCAATATTTGTGTGTCTGAATCATGAGGTGCCAGGTGGGGAGCAGTCAGTGAACACCTGGCACAATCCCTGCCTTCCAGAGCTTGTGTTCTGGGAGATCCAGAAACTGAACAAAAACACCATGTAACTAAACACATCCCATGGATGGACCCCTGCATGGCAGAGGGGCTTCGGCCTGCCCAGCGGGGAGACCACAGAGTGCACTTGTGCTTCTTATAAACTTTTCAGTCTTAGCCCCTTCTTTTTCATTACCAATGCCAGCCATCACTCCCCAACCCCTCTGATTTTAGACTCTCATTCTTCTCTGTGTATATGTGTCTGTCTGTCTATCTCTCCCTCTCTGTCTCCTTCCCATCACTTCTCCATTAGGGCATGAAAAAGTTGGACTTAAAAAAAATTTTTTTTATTTGTTCTTTTTAGATATATATGACAGTAGAGTGTATTTTGACATATTTTACACACACAGACTATAACTGATTCTAATTAGAACCCCATTCTTGTGGTTGAACATGATGTGGAGTTTTACTCGTGGTAGAGTTGGACTTTTTTTATTGGCGTGATCAGTCAAACCATTCAATGTAAACAGAACCAACCTGGTTTCAGGTTATCTTCAGATGTTTTACCATGCGATTCCTGCTCTCAGGCTCTTTTTGGCCACAAAAGATGCTTTTTCCGGGGAGAAAATTCCTTTTGTCCTCCTGTAGGGTTGGAGAGACTTTCTCCAAGAATACTCTTTGAGTAACTGACATTTTATTGTATTATATACTCAGACTTAATTTTATATTAAATTAACGATGTATAATCTGGATGGAGTGTCCACTGCAGCCAAGTGGTCTAGATTTACGTCGCCTGGGGAGTATCAGAGGTATCTTTGGGAATTCACCGTTGCTCTTGATTCAGTCCTTAATTAAATGCCTGCTGGGGTGTTCTCTCATCTGAAAGCTCCTCACATTCCAGGAGTGGATTCTTGCTGATTAACTCCTTAAAATATGGTGTCAGTGTGCAGCTGGCTCTTCTAGAAGGGGACTGTGCCCCACCTCGTTTGCAGTTATTGTTTTTTCTCTGCTGAAATGAAAGGACTTTGCAACTTCTTAGACCAGCAGGCTTCAGTGCATTTTGGTTTATTTTTACCTGGCAAGTGGTGAAGCTTACGTGCTTGGAATCTGCAATACAAACCCTGATCATCCAGGAATGCAAGGATTGTTGTTCTGCTTCCTTTACAAAATACATTCCCTTTGCCTGCAGAATCTACTCTGCATTTCAGTCATGCCTTTGCTACTGACTGTAGGCCTGGGTCACATAGGCAAACTCTGACCACAAGAGGGTATTATTATTGATTATTAACTCCCAATATCTAGGAATCTTTTATTATTACAAAAATAATAGCTGTTACCACCATAAATTTAGTGCCTAATATAGATATGACAAATAGTGTTTTAAAAATAATTTCATGTGCCCATGCTAGTTGACTGGTTTTGAGTGCCCAAGTGCTGTGTTGAGAAGAATTATGAGGTCAGAAAAAATAATGTTTGCCATGAATATAGAATAGTAGGGTGGGGGGGCCCATGTGTGTGTTTGTTGTTCATGGTCTGATTCAAAGCTATATATGTGCAATTAAATATAAGGTTGGTCTTTACCTATGATTCTGGCTGCTTGGAGTGGGCCAGACTTCTGGACTGCTAGAACTGCCCTAGCATTTTATTGCTGAGGTCACTAATAGAATGTGATGCGCCTATTTAGATACAGGCACACGGACAAGGGGCTCCCCGTCTGGTCTGTACTGCAGTGGCTGAGCCTTGGCCAAGGAGGCTAGAAAAGTTAGTGTTCAGGGACCATGATAAAGAAAGTGCCTGGCAGGTCTTTTCTGTGAGTCAGATTTCATGATCCTACCATAAAGAATTGTCTTAAGATCCCCCTCATGCTTTAACTATGTTCAAATATTAAAATATCAGTTGGGTATGAATCTTTACTAAGAAATATATAACGTGGTATTTGAGACTGTGAATAAATGCACAAAGATTCATTATTCGAAGTTGGAAGACTTGAGTTAAAACCAACATACTACGAAACAATGTCAATTCTAGTAATAAAAGCAAGAATAGACAAATGGAATTGTAGCAAACTAAGGAACTTCTGTACCCCAGAGGGAGGGTGGAGGAACAGAGTAAAGAGATAACCTACAGAATGGGAGAAAATATTCACCCAGTAAGGGATTAATGGCCAAAATATGTAAGGAACTCAACAGCAAAAACAAACAAAACAAATAATTTCATTAAAAAGTGGAAAATCTGAGTAGACACTTCTCAAAAAAAGATAAACAAATGTCTAACACATATGTAAAAAGCACTCAGCACCATTAATCATCAAAGAATGCAAATCAAAACCCTGATGAAGTATCATTTCATCCCAGTTAGAGTAACTATGATGAAAAACACAAAAAATAAAAACTGGGGAGGATTCTGAGAAAGAGAAGCTCTCACATACCATTTGTAGAATGTAAACTAGTTACAGACATAGTGGAACACAGAATGGAGGTTCCTCAGAAAACTAAAACAGAAATACCACGCAATCCAGCAAAATCCCACTACTGAGTGTATAGCCAAGAGAAACGAAACCAGTATGTCCAGGAGACTTCTGCACTTCCATGTCCTTGACCCAAGATAATTGTGTCAAGGAGTTAAAATGAGTTTGATATTTGACTTTCATTATCCATGATAACCAAGATATGGAATCAACTGAAATATCCATTGGTGGATGAATGGATAAAGAAAATGTGATGTGTGGTCATGCGTGCACATACACACACACACATACACACACACACACACACATACAATGGAAATATTATTTAGTCATAAAAGAGTGAAACCCTGTCATTTGTAGCAGCAAGAATGAACTGAAGGACATTGTACTACATGAAACTAAGTGAAACAAGCCAGGCACAGAAAGACAAACACCACATGTTCTCAATTATATGTAGAAGATAAAAATGTTGATCTCTTAGAAGCAGAATGTGGAATAATGGTCACTAGAGGTTAGGAAGGGTAGCAGGGAGAGGAGATAAAGGGAGGGTAGATAATAGTACCAAAATATATTCTATAGGAGGAGGAAATTCTAGTGTTCTAGTTAGTAGGGTGAGTATAGTTTACAATGATTATGTATTTTGTAAAGAACTAAAAGGGAGGTGTTCCCAACATAAAAAATGATAAATGTTTAAAGAGATGGGAATGCTGATTACCCTGGTTTTATCATTGTGCAATGTGTACACATACCACATTATCTTACTGTACCCCATAAATATATACAATTATTATGTGTCAATTTAAACCTTTGTGTGTGTATGTGTGTGTGTGTGGTGCTAGGGATTGAATCCAGACCTTGCAAGTGCTTTACCACTGAACTTCATCCCTAGTGCTAAAAATTTTACATTGAGACTTCCTTTTAGAATTATTTTCTTCTTAAGGTGATAGCCTGTGTATAGGATTTAATAATAAAAATAATATTAATAACAATAGCAAGCATTCATCCATGTGAGGCACTATTCTTTTTTTATCATGCTGGGGATTGAAAACCCAGGGCCTCACACATGCTAGGCAAGCTCTGTACCACTGAGCCACATCCCCAGCCCTGCCGGGCACTATCCTATGCTCTTGGCAAGCTTCTCATTTAATATTCATAACAACCCTATTGGATATGTACAATTATCATCACCATTTTACACACAGAGAAAGAAAAGCTGAGAGGATTAAACAATTTGACCCAAGATAATTATGGGCAGAGTTAATATAAAAGCTATCATTTCCCTTTCTGCATGAGAATTTGACCTTTGGTTGACTTCTTAGCTCTGTTACCCTGGTAACCTGATAAGAACCAAATGTCAACTGTGTTTCTAGGCAACATTACCTATGATAAAAATGACCCCTGATTGGTTAATTATATCTGGACCTGGGAGGAGCTATACATAAACTATAAATACCCCAAAAGGACCTATACTTTGGGCTTCTCTGAGGGCCTTGACTCTGGTGTATCATGTGGGGATCCTGAAAGCCATGCCTCTGGAGGTGCTATGGGAGACAGAGGCTTTGCCCCAGGGCAGCTCCTGCCTCTGCCTGCTGTGGATCTCATGGCCTTTCCTCTGGGCTTACCACTTGGCACACCTAGTCAATGAATGCTTCTTAACACTGTGATGCTGGCCTGCATCCTACATCCTTTTGAGTAGACTGATGCCAATCATGATCATCTTGAATGTCTGAACATTCTATTGGATCTTTAAAGAGTACTTGGTGTTGGACTGGTGGCTGTGTAATCATACAACCAGGAAAATGAAGGAGGTAGAAGAATTAAAATTGGAACCTGGGCATTTTGATCTGCTGCTCAAGCTTCTAACCATTCTGCTAGACGCTCTCAGGGAGTCTCGAGGAGGCTGGTAACGCTGCTAAGGTCACAGAGCAGAGATTTAGTAGAGTCTAGTTGGTCTACTTCCAGACTCATGCAGTCAAGGTATGACTATAGAGTGAAAAAATTTGCTTCCCACAGGTGGTTTGTTTAGTGCCACTTTGATCATTCTCTCTACCAGTGCATGTGCCATTGGAAGGTGCTTGTCTCGATAGTGTAGGTGGGTGGGACAGAAGCTCAGCACAGGGCCACCAGTGAGTTAGGCTATTTTGCATCTATTGCAGTTCCTCTTCTCCTTTTCTCATTTATTTTTCTTCTTTAAAAAAAAAATATTCTGAGCAACTTTTAGACTTAGGGAAAAGTTACAACTGTACTAGAGCTCCTGGTTACCCAAGATCAGCATCTGAGTCAGCCATAGTACAAAGGGTCACAGGGATTCCACGGGCCAGGGCACTGCCTACTCCACCACAGACCTTGTTCAACTTTCACTGGTTTCCCCCCCGAATGTCCCTTTGCTGTCTGGTATCCTACCTAGGATCTTATAGCACATTCATTATTTCTCCTTAGTCTCCTCCAGTTTGAAAAAGTTCCTCAATCTTTCCCTGTCTAGGCGCTTTTGAAAAGTGCTGATCCCCTATCTGGTAGAATGTGAATGTTCCCTAATTTGGCTGTGTTAGTGCTTTCTGGTATTGGTTATGAGCTTTGGGCAAGAATGTAGTAGGAATGATGTTATGTCCTCGTCAATGCATAGTATTAAGGGGTCATGGCGTTGATAATGTCTAATTCCTGATGTGCCTTTTTTTTCTTCTCTTTTGTTTTATTTCATTCTTTAAGCCTTACCCCTACCCCCAAATTCAGCTCACTAAGAGGGGGCTTGTGATCCAGGGTAGTTATTGTATTAGCATGTGAGCTCCAGCCAGGCAGATCTTGCTGCTACTGTTTGCTAACGTATTGTATTTTTCTCATTTTCTTTGTAGTTTTGTCAGTTCTGCATCCATCTCTCAGACATGGAAGATAGTTCTCTCATATTGAACTTGGCTAGTCAAAGTGACTGGGCTGTCTCATGACCCTTTCACCACTCTGTCAACAGGGATGACAGATTGTGTGTGTGAGGTTCGCGCTCTGCTGTTACCAACCTGAACAATCTGGTTATGGTGATTGAAACTGTCCTGAGGCTGCCAGGCTCTGGGCCAGGTTCTTGGAGACACCAGGGCCTGAGTCAGCTATGGTTTTCTAGAGGGTTCTGCACCTGACTGTTTGAAACCCAGCACTAAGCCTGCAGAATTTCTCCCATCTCACATTTCTCTGACCCAAGCAGGCTTTTCCTTGTCCTCTGTGATTCATTGTTGGGTAAATGTAGTTTCAAAATGAAGAACTTCAAAAATTGATGGGATCAGGGTCAAGGTCAGGCTGTGGAGGTTGAGGTATGGGCCAGGAAGGGACAGTGACACAAGGTCTTGGTCAGGTAGAGGAGGGTTCTGCTCCCAGCAGAGCACACACCTGTAGAATCCGTCTTCCCAGTGTTCTAACTCCATGGGGAAAATACTCCATTAAACTGGAACTAAATGAATTAAACTGAAAATCTCATGAGTAGAATTTCTGTAGTCTTGAATTTTTCTCGTCTCGAATGAAGAGTAAGTTCTTGTCAGAAAACACTTTAGACAATTAACAAACCCCTGTGTATGTACTCCCATCCCTCTACAGCCTCTGTTGTAGAATTCTGGGGTTAAAAGAGCGGACAACAATTCACTTAGCTGGATCCTCATTTGGAATCTCAGGACTTTTGCATCAAGGCCTGCGATAGTCAATGCAGTGTGTCCACCACAGAAAGGTCAAAGAGAGAAGTTGGTTTTGTTTTGTGCTTTTGGATAATAAGGCAGCACAAACGATGGTCAGAGCACTGCATTTCTTTTTTTTCCCTTTCTTTCTTCTCCTCCCCCCTCCCTTCTCCTCTCCCCCTTACTCCTCTTCTCCTTCTCCTCTTCCTCTTCCTCCTCCTTCTCCTTCTTGAATAGGAATGAAAAAACAAACAAAACGCTAAAATGTGACCAGTGGAATAACTTTCTCTATTTCTTGTCCTCATCTTTTCACTTCCCAGGAAACCACTGATTCCAATTTCTTTCATATATCTCCTTACAGAGTTTCTTTTTATCTTTTTAATTATTTATTTTTATAGGCTGCATTTTTTTATTAAAATCTTTTTTATTTTTACAGACTGCATTTTGATTCATTGTACACAAATAGGGTACAAGTTTTCATTTCTATGGTTGTACACAATGTAGATTCACACCATTCATGTAATCATACATACCTAGGGTAATACTGTCTGTTTCATTCTACTATCTTTCTGTCTCCCACCCCCTCCCACCCCATTTTCCTCTATACCATCCAAAGTTCCTTCATTCTTCTATTCCCCCCACCACCTCCACTTCGTTATATATTATCATGCACTTATCAGAGAAAACATTTGACCTTTGGTTTTTTGGGGCTTGGCCTATTTCACTTTGCATTATATTTTCCAACTTCATCCATTTACCAGCAAATGCTATAATTTTATTCTTCTTTATGGCTGAGTAATATTCCATCATGTATATATACCACAGTTTCTTTATCCATTTTTCAATTGAAGGGTATCTAGGTTGGTTCCACAATCTAGCTATTGTGAATTGAGCTGCTATGAGCATTGGTGTAGCTGCATCACTGTAGTATACTGGTTTTAAATCCTTTGGGTATAAACTGAGGAGTGGGATAGCTGGGTCAAATGGTGGGTCCATTCCAAGTTTTCTGAGGAATCTCCATACTGCTTTCCAGAGTGGCTGCACCAATTTGCAACTCCACCAGCAATGTATGAGTGTGCCTTTTCCCCTACATCCACACCAACACTTATTATTGTTTGTTTTCTTGGTAATAGCCATTCTAATTGGAGTTAGATGAAATCTTAGGGTGGTTTTAATTTGCATTTCTCTAATTAGTAGGGATGCTGAGCACTTTTTCATATATTTGTTGATCGCTTGTATATCTTCTTCTGTGAAGTGTCCGCCCATTTCCTTAGCCCATTTCTTTTTACATATATAAGCAAGCACAAAAATAGAATCTTATTCTGCCCCTTTGGGTAATATGTTAATTATCTAAAATGTATGTTTTTGAAGATTCTGGTTCTTTAGATTTATCAGAATCTTTAAGAATATGCATTTTCTTTTCTTACTTTTTTGGTCTCGGAGTTTTAAAAATTAAATATTGTGGTCCCAGGTGCAGTCCCTGTTAATACCTTCTGGAATCTAGTTGTCCTTCCACCCTCTCCAGGCTAACCACTAAGAGGAATTTAAAGTCACCATTCCTAGCATATTTATATGCCTACTATATTTTTATGAATTCATAAACAATTTATAGCACTATTTTAAGGCCTTCAGATATTTTATACACACTGTCATACTGTAATCACCTCTCTGTAACTCTTTCTGTCAAGGTTATGTTTTTAAGATAGGTCTGTTAATAGATATGAATCCAATCCTTTCTTTTTAGCTGTTGTATAATGTTCCATTGTTTGAATAAACCACAGTTTATCTATTTTCTATTGTTTCTACATCCATTTGTTTATGTTATAATAAACAAAGCTATAGTGTATGTATTTAAAAATTCAACCTGTTCTTTCAAATGCACATGCGTAAGTATACCTTCTGAGGTCTGTGACTGAAAAAAGGACCAAGGGTTGTGAATGTTGTTTTCTTTTATGCTGATACTTACTGCATGTTCTTATTGAGTAGATAGTTGGATGAAAGGATGCATGGATAGATGAATACTTAAATCTTTTTTGTTTTATTTTGTTTTGTGTTGCTGGGGAGTGAACCCAGGGCCTCATGCATGCTGGTCAAGTGCTCTACCACTGAGCTATGCCCGCAGCCCTTTTTATTTTGGCCTCAAACTTGTGATTCTCCTACCTCAGCCTCCTGAGTTTCTGGGATTATAGGTGTGCTCTGAATGCCTGAATCTTTCTTAAGAAAGTCGTCAAATTTTGTAAATCATCTGAGAGTCACCTTGCCTTTATGGAAGAACAACACATCAATTCCTAGTCTCCTTTTCCTTCTAGATGTTGAAATGCTTCAGGCCAGTACATCTAACCCAGTCCCTGGAGATGGCTTCTCTCGGCCCACTAAGGACTCTATGATCCGCAAGTTTTTGGAAGGTAAGTTGTAACTGTGAAAAGGGAAACGGACAGCACCTGATTCCATATGGAGGTTGTTCCACTCAAGGAACAGGCTGCCACATAATGGCATCTGATGTGGCAGGTACTCCACCTCCCCAGTCCACCTCCCATGCCTATTCCTCCTGCCCGTTACCCATAAGCCAAAAACTCCCACCACTGGAACCACTCAGTTGGGTGGACAGTTGCCTCTAGTTAGAACTCTTATAAAATACATGTGTTTATTGTACTTGATAGATATTTATTTAGTGTCTACTATGTGCAGAGCACTATTCTGGATGTGAGTCTGAGGACACAAAAAATAGAAAGATGTGATCAGTTTCCTAAGAAGACTACTTTCTAGTGGAGGAGGAGAATATCCACAAGTTTGACCAAGTCCAGGCTATGTTGCAGAGTGGTTAGAAACATGGACTCTGAGCTGTACTCACTTCCTCCTTCAGTTAGCTGAAAACCCTCGGGCCAGTTATTCAGCTCTTCTGGGCCTTAGTTTCCTCCGCTGTAAAGTAAGATGAATGTTGTGGGGGTTAAAGGAGTTATTGTACATTAGGCCTCAGACCAGGGCCAGGCACGTAACACAGGTTTATAATGTTGTCAGTGTAAGTCTTGATAATTTCATTGGTGGAAAGGGTTAAGTTGTATGAGCAATTCCTTAACCCTATTTAGTGGTTTGTAACTTATGGTGTGTCTGTAGATTCAGTAGATATCGAAAGCAGAGTGCTAAAAGGAGAAACCTTGGGATGGACAGGTGACTTTGACAGGAAGGAGAAGGAAAAGCTGGAGAGCTGTGGCAGACAGACGTAGGAGGCCAGCTGTGTGTTTTGTAAACAGTTTTGTTGGAACACACCATGCTTGTTCATGCTGTGTTGTCGGCAGTTGCCTGAATGCTACCAGGGCAGAGTTGAGCGGTTGCACGGGGTTTTGTGCCCTGCAGAGCCTGAAATATTTACTCTTTGGACCTTTAAAAAATGTTCACGGATCCTTGCTCCAACGCTGAGAGTTTCTCCAAGAGGCAAGTCCTGGGTAACCAAGGGCCAGGCACTCTGTCAGTTCTTGTCAGCATCTGGAACCAAGAGGGGCATGGATGAGCCTAAAGATGGGATTTGCTTGGCCCACTTTGTTATTTGGCTGCAGATTTGCCCTGCCGTCTTTAATAACAAGGTACCAGGCCTAGTTAAAGTACTTTGCGTGTAATCCTTATTCAGTCCTTGCAGCCCTGTAAGGTAAGCGATACCATCTTCGTTTTGCAGGGGAGGAGTCAGTGGTGTGGAGAGGTGAAGCGCCCAGGGGGCTATAGGAAGTCAGCAGAGTGTAGAACCAGGACTCAAACCCTTCCAGCCTGGTTTAGTCCCTGCTTGGACCAGTAGGTGCACTGCCACCCTCTGGAAGGAAGTAAAAGTCTGTCCCTCCCTTCTGACTGAGGGGACATCATATGGCCATATGGTAAGATAACTGGGTTAGGAGTTAGATGACAGCTTGGGTCATCCTGGTCTCATCATTTGATCCCGGGTTAAAGTGATAACTTTCCAGTAGTCATTCACAAGCTGCTGGTCCCTGCCGAGCACTGGTGTCTAGAGATGAGAAAGACTCAGTCCCGCCCTACAGAGAACACAGTCTCGTAGTTCCAGGGGGCTCGCATTCAACAGGAGAAGTACAGTGTAGTATTAAAAAAAGGAACCACACATGGTGGGATGGTGGGGTTCTGGGGGGAGTGATGGGCTGCTTGAGGGGACCAGGAGGGTGTTACTTGGTTGGATTCCCATCCTTGCTTTGCCACTTGAACTGGTTACAGTGACCTCTATAAGATTCTGTGATGATGCATTAGGAAAAGTGTCACATACTACGTGGCACATAGTAGGTGTTCAGTACATACGAACTGCCAGAGCAGTGCTTTCTAACATTTTTTTCCTTTAGCAGAGGTTTGCAAACTTGAATGTGCATCAGACCCACCTGGGTGTCTGATTCAGTAGGTCAGGGTGGGACCTGAGATTCATCTTCCTGATAAGTTCCCGGGTGATGCTGCTGCTACTGGTGGTCTAGGGACTCACTTTGAGAACCTCAAGTCTAGGGTAGTGCTTGCTTACTTTCCTTTCCTTTTCTTCCTTCCTTCCTTCCCTCCTTCCTTCCTTCCTTCCTTCCTTCCTTCCTTCCTTCCTTCCTTTCTTCCTTCCTTAACAGTGGAATACTCTTTTGATTTCCCCTTTTCTCACTGGTTGCTGTTGTTTTTTAAGATTATAAAATATGCAAATAATAAAAATTCAAGTGATACAAAAAGTTGAGCAATGAAAATGTCACCCCCCACAGATTCTCCTAAAAAACTCTTGAACATATTAATATGCGCATAAATGTCTCTCCTTTTCTTTTTATTCACAAGTAATATCATATGAGCACAAACACTAACTTTGAACAGCTAGTGTTCCATTATATGTAATATTACCTAATGTATTTAACCAGTTTCCTATTGAGATTATTTAGGTTGTCTTCAGCTTTTCGCTTTTATAAACCTTTGCACAATGAGTAGCTTTGTGTGTGCACTGTCTCCTCACACGTTAGAGTCTGGGTGTACTATTAATTACTAGAAACGGAATTGCTGGAGCCAAGAGTGGCGACATGCACCTGTAATCCCAGCAGCTTGGCTATGGAGGCCAAGGTACGATTGCAGATCTGAGGCCAGCCTCTGCAACTTGGCGAGACCCTGTCCCAATCTAAATTTAAAAATAAGTAAAATAAAAAGGACTGGGTATGTAACTCAGTGATAAAGTGGCCATGGGCTCAATCTCCAGTGCTAGAGAGAGCGGGCAGGGGAGCAATACAATTGCTAGGACTAAGGAAGTGCATATTTATGATTTTGACAGATCACTCTCCTTTGTGATATTCTACCAAGCTTCTGTTCCCACCAAGATTGTCCAGAATACTGTTTTCAAACAAAATCTTACAAGGAGGCTTAGTGTACAATGCAGATAAAACTGGAAATGTTCTCAAACTCTCTGCTTAGCCTCTCCTTTCTATCTAATGTGATCTCTTGGATTCTGCAGAGTAGAAGGAATGCATCTCTGAGCAATTAGTTTGAGAATAATAGAGCTGGTGTCTATGTAAGGTGGGGAGGGAAGTGTGGAGATGAGGCTGGAACAGGTAACCTGGGGCCAGGCTTGTCCCCTCACTCCATTCATGTGACCAGCCACCAGTCAGTATCAGAAAGTTATGAAGAGTTCTGGGTAGGGAATGACTTTCTGTCTCCAATAAAATGTAGTGCTTGGCACTGAGCAGTACCTGGAACATATTGACAAATGTTTGTTGTTTAATTCATGAGTTAATTATGTTAAATGGCATGATCTGATCAAGATGAGAGTGGCTGAGCAACAGGCTCAGAATTCATTCTGGCAGGGACTCCAGTAGCACTGAATTGAGTTCCTTTGAGGTGATCTTAAACATTGAGTAGTAAATCTCCTGCAATTTTTCTTTTTTTGTGTCTCTAGCAGTTTTTGGTCCCAGGGAGCCTGGCAGCTGGGGTGGTCTGGAGATTCTTGCAGACTTCTCCAATTTGGCAGCAAGAGCCACAGGAGTAGCTGGGGTGCTTATCTATAGCTGCTGATGGAATGAAGCAGGGGCGTGATGCATAGTCCTCCAATAAAAGTGCTTCCTCCCAGGACTTGCAACAAATATTCCACCTGTAGACAGATGTTGCTAAGGAAGTAGGTGTTATTGGTGCCCGGGCTTCTGACTTTCTTGACTTCTAAAGCCATAAATCTTTCTTTGCTGTGGAAAAAAAGCCTCCTCTTACTCTGATAATGTAGCATCCTGAGATTTGCCTGAGGGTCCCCAGAATCTGCCCAGATCAGATCAGGAAGATGTTGGGAAGGAGAGCAGTCACAGTATGCAGGCTGTTCAGGAGGCTCGAACCTGATGCACCTGATGCACTGATCTCTGCTTGTCCCAGAGAGCACATTTCACCCAGAATTTATTCGTCCATTCAATTTAAGGCTGTTACTGAGCACCCTCTGTGTGAAAGGCCCTGCATTTGATTGGAAGACGTTGCAAGGAGCCAGGGGCAGGAGCTGGTCCTCCTGCAGCTGACAGCCCAGGGAGGAAGAGAGGCAGGAACAGCTCAAGCACTATGAATACACAGGGTTGTGCATCAAAGGGATGAGGCATGGTGAGGATAAACCACAGGGTGGACTCAGTGTAGACTGGGTTGTCAGTGAGACCTTCTAGAGAATGTTGCAGTTTGGCTGAGACCTGGGGGAGTCACTAGGTTGGCCTGGCACAATGTGGAGTGAAGAAGGTTCCAAGCAGAGAACCACAGGTCTGAGGCAGGAAACGAGTTTGGCAGGATTAACTGAAGTAAAGCCAGTATGTTCAGGGACAGTGAGGGAGAGACAGGTGCTATGGGATTCACTGTGACCTCTGTTGGGTGGTTAGCAACTCTCCCAGGTCACCTCATTTTGTCAACATCGGACAACCCCTCCCCCACAGAGTTTCCTTATGCCCTTTCCTCATGTTCAAAGATGGGAAGATAGATAGAAATGTCTTGAGGGCAGTGCCCTGACAACTAGAGCCCTCTAATAAGTTGGAACTAGCCTGGGCAATCCTCTGGACCATGACACCAGAAAGCCAAGAGCAGTCTCCCACAGCTCAGAAAAAAATGCAATGAAAACAAAAAAAATCCAATAAATCACAGAGTAGAAAATTACATAGAAAGAAGGCCCCTTTTCTATTCATTCCTGTGTCTCAAATGGGCATTTAATAAAGATTTGTTGACTGAAAGGTGCTAGGGAGAAGAAACAACACTACAGAGAAAACTTGAGGGCTGTGGGCCCCTGGTGGGCAGAGGGTGGGAGGCAAGCTTCCATTCTCAGTCTTTTTGGTCTGCGGGGAGCAGAGTTGGGAGCAGAGGTTGCAAAAGAAGCAGGAGATCATGGGGGTTGAGAGGACAGCTGCCGTCAGCTTTCCTGGGTGCCAACCCGGCTCTAAGCGGTTTTGGGAAAGTTATTTAAATCCTCAAGGGCCCAGTTCATCTGCAAAATGAGATTGATAATAATAGCTGTGACACAGCATTATTATAAAATCAAAGGAGATAATGATGTGGTGATGATACACCGGGGTGGTGCTTGGTGTGGAGGAAGTCCTCAGGAGCCATTTCTTGGAGCCATTTTGAGGAGGACAATGAGGATGGTGAAGAAGTTGGTGGTAAGGACTCCAGGACATCCTCACACTTCTATCCAGACACTGGGGGTGGATCCACAGGTCCTTGGTCTGTGGGGGCCGTGCTCTCTTTCCTCCAGTTCTCACGGGATGAATAATAGAATCCTAGCAGTTAATTTGACATGATAGAGCCTGGAGCTTACTTCTCTGGCTATACTCATGGGTGGCAAATGACATTAGGTTTCTCTCAGCTGCTTTGGTCTGAGGTAGGGGTCAGAACTGTACTAATAAGGAATGGTCATTTTCTCTGCTCTCATGAGTGACTGTCATACAATTTGTTTGACCATTGATGTCAGTCATCTTTCTCTGTGTTTCTAGGGAACAGCGTGGAAAAGGTTAATGTGAAGAGAGAGCAGCACCATTTTGGTGGGCGAGAAGATGTTTACCACACAGTGGATGATGATGAAGCCTTTTGTGTGGACCTGGCCAGCAGGCCCCCTGTCCCAGTGCCCAGGCCAGAGGCCAGTGCTCCTGGCACTCATCAGCTGCCGGACAATGAACCGTACATTTCTAAAGGCAAGTGTGGCAGGGAACGATGCCCACAGGGGTCTTCAGAGCTTCTCAGCAGGAATTTTCTGGGTACCCTGCTTTCTGAACCATTGCTCAGAAGTCGTCCTCTTCTGAATGGTCCCCAGCCAGTCCCCAGAGCCTGGGTCATAGCTTGAGACAAGTTCTGGAACTAGTAGGGGCAATGGTGGAACTCATTGCTGGCCTTCCTGCGTGCTGGCGTTCATGTGCAGTTGCAAAGACAGGCAAACAGGACATCAAGTTCTTATCTTCTGAAACCCTTCTGGGTATTATTAATAATTTTAATAGCTATCATTTGTTAAAATCTACCAAGGGTACTACCTGGAAGATGACATTTAATCTTTATACTGATTTTATAAATGATAAGAACCACTAACCCCATTTTGTAGATGGGGAATTGGAGGTTTATAAAGGTCACTCAATTACCATGCAGTAGAGTCAGGATTTGAATGCTGGGATTCTGACTCCACAGCCTTGATTTCTGGCCCCTATGCTAAGCTGTCTACCAAGCTACATTAACAAAAATTGATGCAAATGATGTTCCAACTCTCCCTGGGTCACCAGTTAAATACTGACAGCATTGTCAGTTTTTCTTCTTTCAGAATTTGATTATGTTAATATGGTTACAAGTACTATAAGAGTAGAAGAATCACCAAATCTGTGCTTTTGACCTATATTCCCTTTTTAATAGTTTAAGTATGCTGTGGGAGGTGTGATAAAAAGAGATTGTAAATTGGGGAAGGTAGTGCTCAACCAAAGTACCCTGTAACTGGGTTAGGATTGCCAGACAAAATTCAGGATGCCCAGTTTACTTTGAACTGAAGATAAACAGTCAATGAATTTTTAGTGTTTGTCCCAAATACTTTACCCTTCTTTGGTTTTGTTTTGTTCAATCTGACAACCCTAAATTGAGTTACAATACAGTTTTGAGATGTTCCGTACTGGCAAATGCCAACAATACTCAGGTTTCTTATTTCTTGGGTGCGTCTCCTTTGGTATGTCCAGCAGAGACTGTTGGTGCCCTCCCCATGTCCCTTTAGCTCTTTATATTTTTGTCCCAACTGGCCAGATCCTACCTATACTGGTTCTCTTAGCCTGATTTTCTCTGTCATCTGGAACTGCTTGTGACCTGCTGTGGGACAGTCTGGAGGCACTGGAGAATTAGCACACAGGGCCCCTGCCCTCAAGCAATGGAGAAGTCAGTGGATGAATATCCTTGCATACTTGCCCCTCTTGTAAGAGAACTCTGAATTGCATGTTCTACATTGCTTTTCAGGGATCTCTGTATTGCCCAGGGTGGTAACTTGCTTGATAATCTACCATTTCTTGCTTCATCCACTTCCTATCTTGCCTTTAGCACCTCCTGAATAGTCAGTCTACTTGCACTTGAATTCTTGCCTTAGAGTCTGCTTCTGAAGGAGTTCACATGAAGAAGCATGTGGATATAGATCGGTACTTCCTAAATTGTAGAGGAACTAGGAGCAGTGTTGATGGCATAGCTCATTACAGGGAGGCTGTTGTGACAGGAGCACAGTTGATTCCCAAACAACTCTGATGGACTTGCTAGGAAACTGTGGAGAAGGAAAGGAAAGGAGAAAGGCTTGAGGTGACGAAAGTGGCAGTGACTTGGAGGCCACAACACCTGTGTTCATCCCTCAGCTCTTGCATTTTCCCACTGTACCGCATAGGACATTAGATAAGTCATTTCACCCTTTTTAGTTTTCATTTTTTCATCTATAAAATGGGTATTATAATAATATCTACATTAATACATATATCATAATATTACATGGTTATACTCTATCATAGCCTAATTGTGATCGTCAATGAAATAATACATGGAAAAGTACTTTTAAACTGTAAGATACTGGATAGACATCAGTTAGATTAACTAGTGTTCTTTCACTGCCTTGTCTAATGTCAGATTTTGCTTATCATTTTTCTTTTCTTTTTTTGGGGGGTGGGTACCCTAGGATTGAACCCAGGGGTGCTTTACCATTGAGCTACATCCCCATCCTTTTTTAAAATTAATTTTTATTTTGAGGCAATTGTCTCACTAAGTTGCCAAGACTGGCCTCAAATTTGAAAGCTTCTGTCTCAGACTCAAAAGTCACTAGGATTGCAGGCATGTGCCACTGCACCCAGATCTAGACCAAACTGTTTATTGTTTGCAAAAGACTCATCTTACAGGCAAAGACAGCCACTGGCTAAAAGTGAAAGGATAGAAAATTATATTCCATACAAACAGAGCATGAAAACAAGCAGTAGTAGCCACTCTCATATCTAATAAAGAAGACTTTAAGCCAGAATTAATCAGAAAAGACACAGAAGGTCACTTCACACTAGTAAAGGAAACAATCCAATAAGAAGATATAAAGGTAGTAAATATTTATGCTCCAAAGGTCAGTGCACCTAATAACATAAAATAGACACTGCTCATCTTAAAGACTCAATAGACCTCAGTACAATTATACTGAATTATTTCAACATACCTCTCTCACCAATAAATAGGTCATCCAGAAATAAACTTAGTAAAGACTCTGTGGACCAAAAAGTATTATAAATCAAGTGGACTTAACAGATATGTATAGAATATTTCATCCAACAACAGCCAGATTCATTTCTTCTCAATTGCTCATGAATCCTTCACCAAAATAGACCATAATTTAGGCCACAAAGCCACTCTTAGAAAATAAAAAAATTATATAATTCTTTGTGTCTTATCAGATCATAATGGAATGAAATTAGAAATCAATACCAAGAAAAATTACAAAAACTATATACACATTTGGAGATTGAATTAGCCACCTTTGAACTATGAGTAGGTGAAAGAAGAAATCAGGAAAGAGATTCAAAATTCTTAGAATTAAAGAAAAGTAGTGGTGCAGTATACCAGAACCTTCTGACACCATGAAGGTAGTTCTAAGAGGAAAGTTTATAGCTATGAGTGTCTTTGTAAGAAAATCAGAAAGACCTCAAATAAACAACCTAATGATGCTTCTCAAGGCCCCAGAGAAAATAAGAGCAAACCAATTCCAAAATCAGAAGGATATAATTAAAATCAGAGTTAAATAAATGAAATAGAGAATAAAAATTACAATCAATGAAACAGTTGGTTCTTTGAAAAGATAAATACAATTGATAACCCCTTAACCAAACCAAAAGAAAAAAAGAGGAGACCCAAATTAATAAAATGAGAGATGAAAAAGGAGAAATCACTATAGACATCATAGAAATACAAAAGCTCATTTGGAACTATTTTGAAAACTTATACTCCAATAAATTGGAAAGCCTAAAAGAAATGAATATATCTCTAGACACATTTGACCTGCCAAAATTGAACCAAGATTATACAGAAAACTGAAACAGACCAATAACAAGTGATGAGAATGAAGCAGTAATAAAAAGCCTTCTAACAAAGAAAAGCCCAGAACCAGATTTTCAGCTGAATTCTATTAGAGCTTTAAAGAATGCCAATCCTCCTCAAATTATTCCATGAAATTGAAAAGGGTGGAATACTTCCAAATCTAATTCTATGAAGCCAGTATCACTCTGATATCAAAACCAGAAAAAAGACACATTAAGGAAAGAAAACTATCCCTGATGAAACACAGATGCAGAAATCCTTAATAAAATATTAGCAAACCATATTCAGCAACATATTAAAAGATTGTATACCAAGGACAAGTTGGTTTCATTCCAGGGATGCAAGGATGGCTCAAATCTACAAATCAATAAATGTGCATTTATTGATAAATAGAAGTAAGGACAAAAATCACATAGGTATCTCAACAGAAGCAGAGAAAGCTTTTGACGAAATTCAGATTAGCTAGTAGCGCCAGGGCACTACTGTGTTATTGGCATCAATCTTGAAGTTTATATATGAATGATGATAATGAAAGCCAACATTGAATGCTTACACGTGCTGGACACTGTTGTAAGCCCTCTCTTAGTAGTAACTCACTCAATCCTTATGACAACCCAGTGAAGGTGCTCTTATCACCCTCATTCTACAGGTAAGAAGTGGAGACAGGAAGAGGTCAAGCCTCTTGTGTAAGATCACATGGCTCATAAGTGGCAGAGCCAGAATTTGAATCCAGGAAGTCTTATTCAGACCCCAGGGAACTGTAATACCTACCGAGGGAATAGTTGTTGCTTCCAAATTTTCTCCATTGTTGTTTATGAGTCTATTCCACATGAGTGTCTTCATCTTAGTCCATTTGGAGTTGTGCACATACTTTACTGGTTCCACTGCTTAGAGTTCTGTCTTGTGGCACTTGTTGGTCTGTTGAATGGTAAGTACCTCCTTTTATTCTCAAGCTTCAGGGTCTTCCATGGCTAGCTTCAGGTGTTCAGGGATCTGGGCACATCTCCTTGTTCCCATGATTCTTTTCTTTTTTTCTTTTAACTCAGAACTATTTTTTATTAGAGTTTTATAGTAGTTGGGATCATCCTGACAAACTCATACCTGCATGGAATTTGATTTTAGTTCATGATTCCCCCTATTCCCTTCCATCCTCCCCCCATTCTTTTTCCTCTACTCTACTAGACTTCCTTTCACTTGTCTGTTAATTTATATTTGATTGGTTCCTTCTACCTATGCATAAATGTGAGGTTCCCTGTTGTATATCTATACATGCATGTAACATGACTTTCTAAGAATTTATTCTGCATTGCTTCCTCTTACCCATTCCTCCACTCTGCCTCTTGATTTCCTTCTTCTAGATTATTGATCTTCCCTTTATCTTAATATATGCTATTCTATCCTTCCTTCCCTTTCTTTAATTTTACTCTATCTTCTATATATGAGAAAATATATTAGAACTTTGAGTTTCTGAGTTTGGTTTACCTCACTTAGCTTGATAGTCTCTGTTTCCATCCGCTTACCAGCAAATACCTTAATTTCATTCTTTTTTTTTTTTGTGGCTGAGTAGCACTCCATTGTACATATATACCACAATTTTTAAGCCATTCATCTATTAATGGGCATCAGAGTTGATTTCAAAATTTAGCTATCATGAATTGTGCTGCTGTAAACATTGAGGTGTATATATTAGTATATGTCAGTAATATGCTGATTTTCATCTTCTGGGAAAATATCAAGGAGTAGAATAGCTGGTCATATGGTGGTTCCATTCCTAGTTTTTTAAAGCAATCTCCATACTGATTTTCAGAGTGGTTTTACTAGTTTGTAGTTCCACCAACAATGTACAAGTGTACCTTTTCTCCCACAATCTGCTAGCATTTATTGTTACCTGTATTCTTGATCATTGCCATTCTGACTGGAATGAGATGAAATCTCAATTTAGTTTTGATTTGCATCCCATGATCCTTTTATTTAATGATCTTGCAAATGCTGATCCTGTCCTCCAGCTGGCTCTGTATATCTTAGTTTGAGATTTTGGCTATTTGACTTGTCTTATTGGACCATCTCTACTTCTTCTCTTCAGTTTTCTCCATCTGGAGTCTTGGCTTATACAACTGGAATTGGTGGTCCTACATCTGCGTTCCTTTTTTTTTTTTTCCACAAGATTTTAATACATTATTTTTTGCAAAAGAGTTAAATCTTATAGAGCCCTTAAGAAAGAAAAAAGGGGTCTGGGGTTGTGGCTCAATGGTAGAGTGCTTGCCTACCATGTGTGAGAAACTGGGTTTGATTCTAGGCACTGCATATAAATAAATAAAATAAAGGTCCATTGGCAGTTAAAAATATATTTTAAAAAAGTTAAAAGAAAGAAAGAAAAAGTTCTGTCTTTAATTCAGAATATTCTTTCTCTCATAGTTTTTGCAGAAAAAAGTCAAGAACGACCTGAAAATTTCTATGTTTCCTCAGAGAGTATCAGAAAGGGTAAGCCAGTTCTTGTCCTCACATACTTTGCTTTTTTTTTTAAGAGTATTTTATGGATATTCTGTATTTAAGTGATCTTTTAATTTTTTTTAATTCAAATTAAATTTATTTTTTTATTTTTTACAGACTGCATATTGATTCATTGTACACAAATGGGGCACATCATTTTGTTTCTATGGTGGTACATGATGTAGATTCATACCATTCGGGTAATCATACATGTACATAGGGTGATGAAGTCTGTCTCATTCCACCATTTTTCATACCCCCTCCTCATTTCCTTCTACATAATCTGAAGTTCCTCTGTTCTTCTCTCACTCCCCACCCTCCACACCCCCATTATATAACATCATCCACTTATCAGGGAAAACATTTGGCCTTTGGTTTTTTGGGATTGGCTTATTTCACTTAGCATGATATTCTCCAGTTCCATCCATTTATTTGCAAATGCCATAATATTGTTCTTCTTTATGACCGAATAATATTCCATTGTGTATATATAACACAGTTACTTTATCCATTCATCTGTTGAGGGGCATCTAGGTTGGTTACTGAGTTCCAGCGGGAAGAGATGTTCATATCTCAGTGGTTTCCAAGTATAACAACAGTTCCTTGGCATTACAAAATAGACCCAACAGGTGGTCTGAAAATCCTGTTCTGGAGGTACCAGAAGAGGGGAGGAAGCAGGTTCCCTAGGCTGTTGTACAAATTGACCATCCAGAGAATACTTGAAAGGGTCCACTTGGCACATAAAAGCACAATCTGAACATTGAGATTGATGCCAACAGGATGCAAGTGGTAGCCTCACACACAGTCTTTCCTGTGATACATCTCTTTCAGGTTATCTGTTTACCCTGTCTGTTCTAGTTCAACTGTGTTTTGATTCAACTTTGATTTGAAAGACATTTTCTTGCCATTGAGTAATAACTGGGACATCCCATTTTTCTAAAAACTTTTGATGGGAGTTGGAGGACCTAAGTGCTCTTTTTTTCCTCTTAATTAATTTGCACGTGCTATACAGAGGCATATACAGTGTTATTCCATTAAAGATTCCTTTGAAAAGTAGCCATGACACCATTTGAGTATATGAAGAAACCCCCTGAAAACTTTGAGTGGGAGATTGGAATAGTTTGTTGTGTGCATTTTGTTTTCTCTCTTGCCCCATCTCCCAGTCCCATTCAAGACAGCCTTGAAAGGACAAAGTTGGGAGTGTGTGTACTCAGAGGAGTGAATGGTTAGACAGAGTAATAGATAAACTCCTTCAAATCTTTTTCAGTACCCACGGTGAAACCATTTCTCTTCTTCCTTCTTGCTATGTCCCCAAATCACAAGGCCCAAATGGGTTTCTGCTGAAGAAATTTGGAATCAAGTAGCCCTACTTGAATTGAGAAGTAAAATGTCAAGTTGTCCTTACATGTCTCAGTGTCCCCATTATCTGCAAGTAGCTTATTCCTCACAAAGACTGAGGCCATAGCCTGAAGAGTAGGGTGATTGACTTCATATTTCCTTAGAAACTCTAAAACAGAGAACTGTGCATTTGTAATATGGAAGAGAGGTGGACACAGAACAACCCAAGGATGTAACCCAGCACGTCATTTATACCTGGAGGTATTGGACCTGGGTCACGATCCCATTGACATTTCAGTCTCCTCTGGCATTTCATGACTGTCTGTCCACAGTCTTTGCTCAGAGACAATGTGGGAATGAAGCTGGGAGATGCATCCTTGATAAACTCTTACTGTATATTGTCTTCTAGCGGTGCATTTAACTCTAAAGAAGTGGTTCTCAAATGGGGGTGATTTTGCCCTTCCTACCTGGAGAATATTTGGCAATATCTGGGATCATATTTGGTTAACTCAACTGGGGAAAGGAGTGCTACTGGCACCCAGTGGGTAGAGGCTTGGGATGCTGCTGAACATCCTCCAAGGCACAGAACAGCTCTTCTACAGAGTCATTCAGCTCAAAATGTCAATGGTATCAGAGTTGAGAAATATTGGTCCAAAGGCACCTTGATAATTAAGGCTTGGAAGATCAAGTGACTTCCACGCCTCCCTTAAATGTTGCAGCCTCCTCTGCTTTGGTGTGACAGACTTTGAAGTTATTAGCTGCTTCCCTCTCACCTGGTTCCCCTTGTTGGTCCCGCATGTAATTGTTCCTTTGGGTCCTGTTCTCTCGAGTCTGTGAACAGTCCCCTTACCCCGCCCTCCTCCTTGGGTCTGCTTTCCCCAGCTGGGTACTGTCAAGCTGAGTTCTGCCATCCTTTCCAGAGCCACCCGTCAGGCCCTGGAGGGACAGGCCCCAGTCAAGCGTCTATGATCCATTCGCCGGGATGAAAACACCAGGCCAGCGGCAGCTTATTACCCTGCAGGAGCAGGTGAAGCTGGGCATCGTCAACGTGGACGAGGCTGTGCTGCACTTCAAAGAGTGGCAGCTCAACCAGAAGAGGCGATCCGAGTCCTTTCGCTTCCAGCAGGTAGCCAGTTACTCTGAGGGTTTCACATCACTTCTCAGCTGGACAGTGGAGGAGGCGGGGCCATGGCTGTCCTCTGTGTGTCCATAACTGAGCACCTATAGTTGTGCCTCTGAGTGTTTGCATGGGTGTCCTTGTGAGTCAGGGAGTGTGTGTCTGTGTCCCCTTGTCTGGAACCCCACAGCTCCCCCCAGCTGAGAGCTGGATGGCTTTTCTGGGTGCTGTAGCTGGAGGTCAGGAACAAAGGCTCCTCTGTATACCCTAATTCTATTACTGTGCTTCGCTCTGCACTTCGTTCTCAACTTATGCTTCTCAGGGTTTTTTCTCTTTCTTTTATTAATCTTCTCCTTCCTTCCTTCCTTCCTTCCAGACAGGGTCTCACTAGGTTGCCCAGATTGGTCTTGAACTCATAGTCCTCCTGCCTCACCTCCCGGTGGCTGGGATTACAGACCCTACTGCACCTGGCTCAGCAGCTTTCTTCTTTATAGAGTCTTTCCCTACTCCCGGAGCCAGATCTCTCACAGAAGGATTCCTCTTTAGGACTCAAAGGGAACTTGGAAAGCTCCCAAGAAATATGATTAAATGAACCAAACAAGTTATGGATACAAAACCACTCGAGTTAAAACAACTCATACACTAACAAACTGCATTTCTCCAGGCGGGCATGGACGGCACAGGCAGGGCCCTGGAAAGGCTCCA